>NW_024426552.1:34183119-34186368 GCF_017311325.1 Ursus maritimus
TGGGGGGGACTTCTTCTTGTCATTCTGATGAGGAGAGGTTGCGGGGTTGTCCAGAGCCCAAATTATTGACTGGGACCCAGGCCGTGCGCCCTTGTTTTATAGGGATCTTAGGGATGTGGGCTTCCTCTTTAAAGATTTTATATATATATGTGGCAGAGAGCCAACCAGCAAGAGAGGGAACAGAAGCAGGGGAGTGGGAGAGGAAGAAGCAGGCTCCCAGTGGAGGGGCCCGATGAGGGACTCCTTTCCGGAACGCCGGGATCACGCCCTAAGTCGAAGACAGGCGCTTAATGACTGTGCCACCCAGGCGTCCCGGGATGTGGGCTTCTTGATTTTTCAGCCTGCCTTCAGGGGGAGGGGCCTGCCGGGCAGATACTCAGGCAACCCTGTTTGGGTAGAGTCTCCGTGTCCCCTGAGAGGGGGGGTGGGGATGGGCAGGCTGTGAGCTGGTATTTCCAGGCTTTTGTTCTCTGGCGGCTTTCCCTGGCGGTTTGCTGTGCCTCTTCTGAGAGTCAGAGCAGCAGTGGCCGAATTTTAGCCTCTGTCACAGAACAGAGGGATCGCGGCCCGTTCTCCACTGATGTTCTGGCCACATTAACTCTGTTTCTGTTGGTGCTGCTCAACCCTGCAGTGTCCTGGGATGTGCGCCCCACACCCGGCGTCCCAGCCCTCACTTCCAGGGCCGGCGCGTCTCTGTCCTTTGTCTTTCTAACGCCACCAGCCGCCCCCGTGCACTCCTGGAGCTCCCGGTCTCAGTCTGGTTCCAGTGAGCACACCGGAGCTCCGTTTCAGTCTGGCGGCGCGCATTCCCCGGCTCACGGTCTCCCCGTCTCATGGTCTCAGTCTGCTCTCTCCCGGGTGCCGGTCCGCAAGTCCCCCGCTCCCTCATGCAGGTGGCCACCACTTCCCCGCGCCTGAACGCAGCGGCTCCCTCCCTCTTCCATTTATCTTCCGATATTTGGGCGCGGTTTCATGCCTCCCCGCTTTGTACCTCAATACTTAGCGCTGGAGATGTTCATTTGTAGAGATCCAGATTTATCTTCCTGCGTCTCAGGCTGATCCCGTGGATGTTCAGGCTGGTCTGGTACCTATCCAGCTCGACTCAGGGGACCGGCTGAAAAAGGGGTCCCCTACTCCTCCACCATCTTAACTCCTCCCACAAATTGCATTTTAAATAGTTGAAAATGTGTTTGTGAATATTGATTTTTCCAGTGAAATTGGCTGATAAATTTGCTTATTTGAAATGAATTGAAAATATTAAATTCATAAACACCAAATTTGTAGAAAGTTCTTATAAGACACTATTTTTTGTTAATAACATGGGATTAAAATGTTTTATTTATGAAGAGAAAAAAGTAATTTGATATCAGAAAATAAAGATAAAGGTTAATACATCTTTTAGGAATCAGCATTAAAAATTAATTTATATTAATAATTACAAAGTTTAAATTAAGTAGTTGGAAAACAATCCTTGAATTTGCAGAATGCTATAAATATGGTCCATGTGTACTCAGTGTATTAGATAATGTCCTCCTCCCCCCAAAAGTGTCCATATCCTAACACTGAAAAACTGACAATATTTTAACTTTATGGAAAAAAGGAACTCTGAAGAAGTGATTACATTCAGGAATTTGAGATGAAATTATCCTGGATTATCTTGGTAGGCTCAATAAAATCAGAACTGTCCTTATAGGTGGAAGAGGGAGGCAGAAGGATCAGAGCCAGGGATGTGACAAGGAAAGCAGAGGTTGAAGTGATATAGCTGTTGGTTTGGAAGATGGAGGGGGACATAAGCCAAGGAGTGCAGGCAACTTCTACAAGATATAACAGGCAAGAAAGGGTTATTCTGTAGAGCATCCAGAAGGAATACACCATGCTGACACCTTGGTTTTTAGTAAGACTCATTTCTGACTTCTACATTCTGGCACTGTATGCTAATAAATTTATTTTTAAGCTACTAAATTTGGGGTAATTTGTTACATTGGCAGTAGGAAACTTTGCATGTGCAAAGGCAATTAAAAAACAGCTTTGACAGTCACCTAATTTCAAAATAGATTCTTGGTTTTCTTTGATATTTAAAACAGAACTGAATCTCATTTAACCAGCATTAAAATAAAAAGACAATCCCCTTCATAGAATCTCTTTTGATTTCTATTAAAGGTGAAGCTAGAACTCTAATAGTGCCATGGACATCATGGAAAATTTGATGTAGCTGCCATAAATTTTGGGGTGAGACAGGAATTTTATGTACTTTTTTTGGATTTCACTTTTTGTAAGAAAGTAAAAGATTTCTGAAGTAGTTTGTGTTTCTATTTTAAAGTACTATTCATGCATTTTAAACTGAATGGAACATTTAAAAAATATCTTTAAATTCAGAAAGAAATAGTATGAAGAAAATTATGCAGTTTTGCAAAGTGTTGGCCAATACATGAGTGTACGCTATTAGTGATGATAGGTGAGCTCTTGAAGATGATTTTAAAATTGGAAGTTCTACCATATGATTGCTCAAAATCATAAGTAGCCAGTGATTCAAATGCTTTGTCAAAACTGGTTTCCAAATTGAAGTTTATGTGTTCTGTGTTCTTTAAAATATCTAGTATTTGAAGGTGCCTGAATGGCTGTTAGTTAAGCATCTGCCTTGGGCTCAGGTTGTGATCCAGGGTGCTGGGATTGAGTCCTGCCATGGGCTTCCTGCTCAGTGGGGAGCCTGCTTCTCCCTCTGTTTGTAGCTNTCCCTACTTGTGCTCTCTCTCTCTCTCTTTCTGTCTAACAAATAAATAAAATCTTTTTAAATTTTCACATTTAGTAATGGCAATCCTAAGACTTGACCCCAGGAAATATGATCTTGCCATCTGACACCCCTTATTACCAGTCCAATATATTGAGTCTCTAATAAAAGCAATAGTCAGTATATTTTTTAATTTTAATTTTTATTCTTTTATTGAGGTAAACTTGACACATACTGTTAGTTTCAGATGTACGATATAGTGATTTGATAACTCTATACACTATGCTATGCTTCCAAGTGTAGCAACCATCTGTCACCATACATGCTACTATAATACCATTGACTATATTCCCTATGTTGTACCTTTCATCCCCATGATTCGTTTCGTGATTGGAATCTTCTGTCTGCCACTCCTTTTCGCCCATTTTGCTTTTTCCTCTTTCCTGTTCCCCTTTGGCAACCATTATTTTGTTCTCTTTATTTATATTCTTACTTTTTTGAGAAACCTCCATATCCAACCC
>NW_024426552.1:34186388-34209059 GCF_017311325.1 Ursus maritimus
CTGCACTAATTTACATTTCCACTAATGCTGTAGGAGAGTTCAAGATTACTTTGGCTCTTTGGGGTTCTTTGTGATTCCATACAAATTTTAGAATTATTTGCTCTGGTTCCATGAAAAATACTTTTGGTATTTTGATAGGGATTGCATTGAACCTATAGATTGCCTTGGGTAGCATGGGCATTTTAACAATATTAAATCTTCCAATCCATGAACATGGTATACCTTTCCATTTATTTGTCTTTAATTTCTATCATCAATGAATTATAGTTTTCAGAGTACAGCTTTTACCTCTTTGGTTAATTTTATTCCTAGACATTTTATTCTTTTTGGTGTAATTATAAATGGCATTTAAAAAAAAAATTTTCTGCTTTGTTATTAGTGTATAGAAACACAATATATTTCCGTATATTTATTCTGTATCCTGCAAGCTCATTGAGTTAATTTATTGCTTCTAATAGTTTTTTGTGTGGAGTCTTTAGGTTTTTTTTTTTTTTTTTTTAATGTCTAATACCATGTTATCTGCAAATAGTGAAGTTTTACTTCTTTCTAACCAATGTGGATAGCTTTTCTTTCTTTCTCTTGTCTGAGTACTATAGTTAGCACTTCCAGTACTCTGTTGAGTACAAATAGCAAGAGTGGACATCCTTGTCTTATTCCTGATCTTAGAGGAAAAGCTCTGTTTGTCATCAGAGTATGACATTAACTGTAGGTTTGTCATATATGAACTTTATTACGTTGAGGTATCTTCCCTCTAACCTCCCTTTGTTGAGAGTTTTTTTCATGAGTGGGCATTGAATTTTGCCAAATGCTTATTCTGCATCTTTTGTGATGATCAGATTTTTATCCTTCATTTTGTTAATGTGTATCACATTGATTGATTTGCAGATATTAAATTATCTTTTCATCTCCAGAATAAATCCCACTTGATTTGGTGATGATCCTATTAATATATTGTTGAAAGTTGTTTGCTAATACTTCACTGGGGAATGTTGCTTCTGTGTTCATCAGGGACTTTTTTTTGTGGTGTCTTTGTCTGAATTTTGCATCAGGGTAATGATGGCCTTGTAGAATGAATTTGGAAACTTTTATTCCTCTTTTATTTTTGGGGAATAATTTGAGAATAGGCATTAACTCTTCTTTAAATGTTTGGTAGAATTTACCTGTAAATTCATCTGGTTCTGGACTTTTGTTTGTTGGGAGTTTTTTTTTTTTTTTAAGATTTTATTTATTTGACAGAGACAGCGAGAGAGGGAACATAAGCAGGGGGAGTGGGAGAGGGAGAAACAGGCTTCCCGCTGAGCAGGCAGCCTGATGAGGGGCTGATCCCAGGACCCTGGGATCATGCCTGAGCCAAAGCAAACTCTTAACGACCGAGCCACCCAGGCACCCCTTGTTGGGAGTTTTTTTTATTACAAAATCAAATTCAGGGGCGCCTGGGTGGCACAGCGGTTGGGCGTCTGCCTTCGGCTCAGGGCGTGATCCTGGCATTATGGGATCGAGCCCCACATCTGGCTCTTCCGCTATGAGCCTGCTTCTTCCTCTCCCACTCCCCCTGCTTGTGTTCCCTCTCTCACTGGCTGTTTCTGTCTCTGTCAAATAAATAAATAAAATCTTTAAAAAAAATCAAATTCATTACTAGGAATCAGTCTGTTCAGATTTTCTATGACTTTATTATTCAGCTTTGAAAGATTGCCTATTTCTAGGAAATTATCCATTTCTTCTGGTTTGTCCAGTTTGTTGGCATATAATTTTTATAGTAGTCTAATAATTATCTCTGTGATGGTTGTTACTTTTTTATTTTATCTGGCTCATCTCTCCTTTTTTCTTGATGAGTCTGAAAAAAAGTTTGCCTATTTTTAATCTTTTCATTTTCTTAAAGATTTTTTTTATTTGTCAGAGAGTAAGAGAGTGAGTGAGCACAAGCAGAGGGAGCAGCAAATAGAGGGAGGAGCAGGCTCCAAGCTGAGCAGGGAGCCTAATGTGGGATTCAGTCCCAGGACCCTGGGATCATGACCTGAGCTGAAGGCAGATGCTTCAGCAACTGAGCCACCCAGGCATTCCAATTTTTTTTATTTTTTCAGAGAACTCTTGGTTCTATTAATTTTTTCTATTGCATTTTAAAAAATTTTTGTCTTCATTTATTTCCACTCTAATCTTTATTATTTCCTTCTAACTTTGGGCTTTGTCAGTTCTTTTTTTTTTTTTTTTAAAGATTTTATTTATTTATCCGACAGAGATAGAGACAGCCAGCGAGAGAGGGAACACAAGCAGGGGGAGTGGGAGAGGAAGAAGCAGGCTCCTAGCAGAGGATCCCAGAACACTGGGATCACGCCCTGAGCCGAAGGCAGACGCTTAAGGACTGAGCCACCCAGGCACCCCTGGGCTTTGTTAGTTCTTATTTTTCTAGTTCATTTAGGTGTGAGATTGGATTGTTTGAGATTGTTCTTGTTTCTCGAGGTAGTACTGTATCTCTATGAATTTTCTTCTTAGAACTTAGAACTTCTTAGAACTTTGCTGCATCCCCAAAATTTTGTACCATTGTGTTTTTATTTTCATTTATCTATTTCCTATTTGATTTCTTCTTTGACCTATTGGTAATTTAGTAGCATGTTGTTTAGCCTCTATGTGTTTGTTTCCAGTATTTTCTTATAATTGATTTCTAGTTTCTTAGTATTGTGATCAGAAAAGATGCTTGATATGATTTCAATCTACTTAGTAATTTATTGAGACTTGTTTTGTAGCCTAACATGTGATCTATCCTGGAGAATGTTGCCTGTGTACTTGAGAAGAATGTGTTCAGTTTTGGAATAGAGCATTCTGGATATATCTATTAAATCATCTGGTCTAATATGTTATCAATGACACTGTTATTTTCTGACTGGATAATCTATCCATTGATTTCTGAAGGGTGTTAAAATCCTTTGCTATTATTACATTACTGTTAATTTCTCCTGTTATGTCTAGGAATATTTGCTTTATATATTTAGGTGCTTCCATGTTGGGTGTGTAGATATTACAAATGTTGTATCCTCTTGTTGTATTATTATGTGTCATGGTGTACCTCCTTGGGTTCATCTCACTCAGAACTGTAATTCCTGAACCTGAATGTCTGTTTCTTTTCTCAGGTTAGAGAACTTTTTGGCTATTATTTCCTCATATATGTTTTCTGCCCCTTCCTTGCTCTTCTCTTTCTGGAATTCCTATAATGTGAAAATTTATTCACTCGATGTTGTCTAAGAGATCTATTAATATATGCTCTTAAAAAATTTTTTTTCTTTTTACTGTTCAGCTTGTGTGCTTGCCTTTATCCTGTCTTCCAGATTACTGATCCTTTCTTCTGTATTTTCTAACCTGTTAATTCCCTCTAGTATATTTTTCATTTTAGTTATTGTGTTCTTCAACTCTGATTGGTTCTTTGTTGAAATTCTGAGTTCATGCATTCTTCTCCAGTCCAGTGAACATCTTTATGACCAAATTGTTATATTTTATTAATTCACTAAATGTATATCATCTCAATGGTATTATTATAAAAGATTAAAATATAATCTAAAACTGATTTTATTTAGAAAAGTAATGCTTAAAATGCTTAGACAATTTATAGATTTGATACAAGAAAAAGCAAAGAAGTTTGGTGTAATAAATTCTATACAAAGTTAACTACTGTATTGTGTAAGACTGATGAATCACAGACCTGTACCCCTGAAACAAATAATACATTTTATGTTAAAAAGAAAAAGTCTAGATTGAGGTTACAAGAATTTGACTAAAGCAATAGTTGCAGAATGATAACAAGTAGTAAAAACATCTTTCTTTGTTCAAAAAACCCCCCTACTTTGTATTAGTGATTTCAGCAATTTTTCTTAATCAAAATTTCATATAATCAATCTAAAAATTGTTAAATTTTCATTGGCTTACCCAATGACTGCTGATATTTCACGCAGATTATTTTCAAATCTGCAGAGCATAGACATGTTCCTATGTGATTGCATAGGAGAAGAGACATAGCTATCTAGCTCTAGTGTCTATAGATCCCTAAGGGAATAAAAGCTGATAAAGCCTGAAAGAGCCAGTGAAATTTTGGACTATTTTACTACATTCTGATGAGAAGTTTAATATTTCATTTAAATAGTTTCACATATAAACACTTTGTAATTTGGTCGGTGTGTTTTCATTTTTCAAAATTTTACTTATCCTTGTTTCTGAGGCCCAGGAGATCAGAATGTCTGATCTATTCTAGTGAAAATAAAGTGAATATAATTTTATAAGAAAACTGTTATTTAGAAATAAAATGAATAACAATAATAACATGGAAAAATTATCCACATGACATTTGCTATAGTCTTTCAGTTACTTAAAATTTATATCTATGAGTCAAATACTTAGTATGCCACAGTAACTTGTACCAATTTCTCTCACTCTAGAAATCTGTAGCAGATTCAGGTATATGTGGACATATTTTTAACCTTCATCTGCATTAACTTTTTTGTTTAAAATTGTCATATTATAAATCAGGTTATTTTTGTCACTAGTCACCAGTGGGATTATTGGTAGCAATTTTGATTCTTACCCTACATCCTTGCTTTCTTTTTTTTATTATTATTAATATAGTTATTTCTTATAGTTAGTACTTCTAAAGACTTTTTATTTTATCTTTCTCCTTCCATCCTTTTTTCCCTATCGTTCTGTCCTTCCCTTCTTCCCCCTATCCTCTCTCCCTCTTTCTCTTTTTCTGCATATTTCAAGCTCAACAACGTATTCAGGTTAAGGTTTATTTCAAAAGCTTTCATTTGCACATTGCATCAGATTTGTCATGATTTTAACAATGTAGCTAAAGTTAAAACATTGTTTTTGATGTGAATGTATTCAGCTCCATATAGAATGAATAATAGTAACTTCATGATTCTTGTAATTTCCCTCTTTATATTACATTTCAGATTAACCTTTGTTCTCAAGTGGTTTCTAGAAGATATTTCAGTGATACCAAGGCTACTATCACTCAAAGAATATAGGGGAAGAAAAGCAATGATGAGATTGCTCTGATACCTTAAGATTCTGGAGGGAAATTACGTTTCTCTGTGGTATTTTTTGCTACTAGTTGCTAACAGTGTTAGGAATGGCTCTCAATGAAGGCCTGCACCCCACTATTATAAATTGTCAATAGAAACCATGGTTCTTGTAAAATTGCACTTTTATCTCCCCAGATTTATGGTAATTTAAATCTTTAGCTTTCAATCCTTAGAAGGGTTTATAAACTGAGGCAAGGACAAAGCCAGTTTTAAACAAATAATTGCTGAGCTCCACAGTATGCAGAAATGCCTCCTGGTTATTTTAAAATGAAAACAGTGTGTATACTTGTAGTTATTTCATATTTAGCAACCCCTTTTTCAACGGCTTCCCTTTTTTTGGAGCTCATTGCCCATTTTCACTTAGCTGGTTCTCTGGGCATTATGCCCAGCTTGGATTAATGTTTGTTTATTATAATTTACATTATCCAGGATAGTGTTTTTAGCTGGGCACCTTAGAAATTATTATAATTAGGCAGCAAGGAATACATTTATTACACACATAAGTACATTAGGTCATCAAAGATGTTTTTCACACATCAGTTCAAATAATAGGTTTATATTTAAAGTATTTTGTGATCGTGTAACCTGGTAACCTTTTTGTCTTTAAGCCAGTTTAGATTGTTTCATGTCTAGAAGGATTAACTTCCTTTTATTTCAAGAGCAACTATGTATTAATATCCCTTGCTATTTCACACTTTGAAAAGGGAGAACATGAGCTTTAAGTTACATGTACTCCAGATAAAAGAAAGAGATTAGATGGGTAAAAGCTAAAATGAGATGACTTAAGTACTTATTAGTTAGGATTTGCTCAATAAAACAGAAAATACTCTTCAGTATTTTAGAAGGAAGGGATATAGTATCGGGAATTAAAAGCTTCCACATCATATGCTGAGTAGAGAGAGAAAAGATCAGGGAGAACCACTCCTGGAATTCAGAAAATTAGGAAAAATGGAGAGAGAAATTGGAACAAACGTTTTATGTATACTCACCATCAATAGCATATATATAATTTCTAGACATTGCTGCTTAATAGTTGAACTGTTCCTTCAATTGTTAAGCAGCAATACATAGAGGGGACTGTAATCTAAAGTTGTAGTGCTGTTCTACTTCAGGAGAACATCATAAGTAAATACAGCCACTTCTGGGGTGAAATTTTAAATTTAAACCAATTATCAAGAACTACAAAATATAAGGGTAGACACTATCAGAGATAAGACATTAACATATAAATTACTTAAAATGAAGGAACAGTTGAAGCAATATAAGTAAAACTTTAATAATTAGTATTCTAAAGTAAAGAAGCTAGGTTGCTGGAGAAAAATTACTCTGAAGTGAGGGGAAAATCAGGGGAAGGTAAAGTGATTGCCAATAATATGATAAATATAATGGAAATTTATAGCTGCAGTTTTTAATTGTGAACAGATAATCATGTAGGTCCTTAAGTTCTTCCCTTAGATTTGAGTCCATTTTGATTAAGTCCATTATGATGCCATGCTATTCTTCATAGAGTCCACGTTATTTTAAAATATAATAAATGAAATAATTTTCTGATCTTAGGCTTGAATTCTCTAAAAATAATTCAGCATATACAAATCAGTATAGATCTAATGCCTGTTTTATTTCAAACATTTTATTAGTCTAATCTTGACCTGAAAACATAGAAAAGTTAGGGTAGGAGTGAAAACTGTCAAGATTGTTTTATATCTACAACTCCCACCCCAGGAAGTCTAAAATTCCTGGCCAATTTAAAGAGAAAAATAGATACCAGGACAAATAGACAACAGAGTGTGTTATAAAGAAGATGTAGCCCAACTATTTTTCAGCCAAATTTTATTTTTATACCATTATAGCAGTGGATAAAACAAGCAATGCAAAACAAGCCTACTTCATTTTTGGTGTTAGGCAAAACTGATTTGTCATAAAAAGAACAGGTTTGCAGTATTACCAGAAACTTTCAAACACAGACTAAAATCGATACTTTTAGGCACAACTCAGTTTAAGAACCCCTCTATCCATGTTTCCCCAACTTTCTTTAACATGGAGTTCCAAGTGGGTTTCAGCTTTAATGTAGGTACTGTTTACTTCATTTGTTCAAATTAATTCTCATTCAAAGATCATTATCATACTTCGGGTCTCCTTAGTAGGGAAGCTAGAAACTGCCTTACCTGTGGGCTTTTATTAAATCACATCTCTTCCTGCACAAGCCACTTCACTGTTGTGGTCCAAAACTCTACTAGAGACATGTGTGGAATTGTTGAGTCATAGTATTGTACACCTGAGAGTAATATAACAACACTGTATGTTCATTATATTTCAGTAAATAAAATTAAACTAGAAAAAGACCAACAAAAAAAATCTAGTTACAAAATGTCTGCTAGTTTTTCCTCCAATTTTTTGACCTGTATGTCTTTTCTAATAGTAACATAATTAGCTTTATTTCTATAAAATAAGCTTGATACAGATATTTTCCTATAGCGAAAAGTATAAAATGCTTTTCTAGATTTCACACATACCTCTAATCAACTTTGACCACTAAAAAAATAACCTTATTTATGAATATAGAACACAAATCTAATAAACATCATCAAATAATTGTCAGTATGTTAAAAAGAAAAATGTCTTCCCTAATTCTAGAATTTATGTCAATATTGAGAAATATTTTATATAATTTTTACATCAAGAAAAACAATATAGAAAAATCTTCTGAAAAAATAGATACTAAAATTTACTAAAAATTTACTAATAATTTTTGTTGGAATAGATTGAGTACATATGCCATTAAAATTACATATGCACATTTGTACAAAACTGCTAAACTTTCCTAAATTTTTAAATATAGGTGATACTCAAGTCAGGAATGAAACAAAGGTGCCCATTACTACAACTCTTACTTGGCCTTGTTTTAGAAGTAGGGGACAGAAGTAGGCAAGAAAAAAGTATAAATGTTAACATGCAGTAACTTAAAATTTTCCCTAGAATGCATTATTTTCTTTTGAAAACCCCCAATATTGAAAAACCATTTGAAAAGGAACATTTAATAAAGGCTGCTATTTAAAAATAAAATAGCTAATATTCTTCCTACATAAAAATGACATATATTCTTAAATTTGATAATAAAATAAGGGCCATTCTGTTTCCTTCCCAGAACTTGCAATATTATGAAGATGCTAATTTACCTCAAAAGGGACTGCAAACTAATTATCATGGACCTAACACTTTCTTGCATTATCATTTTGTAACATTTCTCAGTTTTATATTTTCACATTAGGCTGCTTTATTCTTTCTGTTGAATGACAATCTACCTTCTGTCAGTATCTTTCTGTTTTCATCTTGGCCAGGCTTGGAAGCAATTTTTCTACTGTATTAGTTTATTAAAAAAAAAAAACTTTTAGTTTTTTTTAGTTTCAGATTCACTTTCTACTTTAAAAATCTGTGTTGATACATTTTGCTGTTTGTTCTCCAATTTCAAAAAGTGATTATAGTTTTGTATTAACACTTGTATTTATCAGTACTTAAAAATCAATAATTCTACCACCTTTTTATCCTCTCCTATCTCCTAGACATCACTCATTCTAGAGTCAACCTATTATAATCTCTCCCAGCATATATCATCAGTTTTGTGTATTTTTCCTGGCAATTTGGCTTTTGCTAAATTCTGAGCCTTTTCTATTCTACTTCTGACTGTAACTGGAGAAAACCAGCCCTGCTGAGTGGCCTCCCTTTAAGTTCATGACAAGTACTCTTAGGTATGTCCTTATTTTTTAACAGAATAACATGTTATATTTAGAATAACCATGAAATCTGTGAAATCTTAGATATATTTCCTTGTTGTTTCTCTGTTCTTGTACCTTGTTTTCTCATGAATAGAATGATTTTCTCTGCTTTCTTGTGCAGATATAGATGATTCTAGTATTATTTATAAACAAGATAGAACCATTTCTCCCTTTTAGGTGACTGACTTCACACAAATGTATTTCTCTAGCTCCCACATGCTATGCACACACAAAAACATTAGATGGCATCTACTATCCCTCCTCTGTTTCCTCCATGAGGTTCTTGGAAGAATTACCATAACCCTTCTTCCTAAACTCCTAAATTATTTTGCTAAGTTAGTTATGTACTTATAATTTTATGCTTACTTTGTCCCTTCTATTTATATAATCCTGGCATATATATCTTATGGCTGTAGAAAGATATGCAGATACACATATGTTATCAAGATTTAATTATCACCATTCTTGGTTCTTCTATTCATTTTATCCACTTTTGAAATCTCCTATAGAGATCATTTATTTTATTATTTCATCAAACTTGCCTCAGATCAGGTACTTGGGTGATACAAGATCTAAATCCATGTTTATTACCAGGTATCTTTATTTTTTCCTAACAGATTAACAATAACTTTCCTAGTCATGATTTTTAGGACAAGTTACTTTATCAAGATACAGAAGTGATTTCCCTTCTTTATTCCATCTCTCAGTGTTGCAGGTAGAAGCATAATGTCAAAAAAAAAAAAAAAAAAACTTTGCTGATAATCTCTACTTTCTACCTAGAAGCTTGTATGACTTATTCTTTATACTTAGAGTTCATAAAACTTTAACAGAAATGCCAAGATGTGTCTTTTCTTATCAGTCTGTTTTGAAATACCTAGTGAGTCCTATCAATGTACCCTTAGGTCTTTCCTCAGGTCAACATAATATTCTCATAATATTTAATTATTATTTATTCTCCTAAAAACCATATGTTCTTATACTACTGTTCTCTGATTTCTTTTTTGTCTCTCCCACTGACTTAAAGGCATGGAATCAGGATGAACGTCCATAAGAAAATTCTAATTTTACAAGTGACAACATGTACCAGCTCTAAGGGCCCTCCCTGAGGGGAAAAGAGTATGACAATCTGAAAGATTTGCCAGCCGCACTGGTGAATTCTGACACCGCTGCTTTTGTTGATTCTCAGCAGTGGGTGACTGTCCCATATTGTCAGATGTTGTGCTTCAGCGAACACTTACAGTGAGCTGAATGGCTGATGCTCTTAGGTGATCCCAAACAAGTTACACTCTACAGCATTTCTTCTTCCTTCTTGCTGATGTCCAGACCAGTCTACTTATTCTCACCCAATACATATATCATTAGAAAAAAATAGCCACTATACTTTTAGACTATGTGTGGGTAGACTTAAAGATTTCTTGCTGACAAGTTGACAGTTGGATTATTTGGAATTTTGTGAATGTGATATTTTTTAAATGACTTTTGCATACAGAGTATCAAAATAAATCATGACATAACTAAAATGTTAAAATGAACCAAGGAGCTATTCCTTTAAACAAATTCCAACCTAATAATATAGGTATTTTCACAAGAATAACATACTTTTACTGCTAGGGAGACTTGCACATAGGTGTTCAATGAACCAAAGAGTCTAAACAATGAGGATAATATAACACATACTACTGCACCTGTCTTCAACAGTGTTTAAACATAAATATCTCTTATTTTAGGAAACCCATCTAATCTATGTAGCCCCCACATTTTTAGTTTTTTTAGACTCCCCTTATAAAAATATAGTAAAAGCAATGCAACATCATTAGTGGCTATTTTAAAACTTAAAGAGGGATGAGCAGAGTGTGTGCTTTGTGATGAATCACTAAATTCTACACCTGAAACTAATATGTTAACTACTGGAATTTAAATAAAAAATTGAAACTACAAAAAAAATAAAATTTAAAGTGGGTAACAAATAATCATTAGCTAAATTTTCAAAAAAAAAAAATACCACAGGTCCATTTAGTGACTTAATGTCAATTCTTTCCCATATGACACCACATTCAATAAACTTAAGACATGGGCATATGTAGCAAACTATTTACAAAAGATATGGATGACAATATCATTGTTTATCTTATTAAAGAGAATGAAAGAATTGTGCTTAAAATGTTTCACTAGTGTAGAAAAACATAAAAAATACTATAGAGAGCAAATAAAACAGGTGAACTAATTTTTATTCTAGTGGTGCTAGAAATATGAGAAATATGATTTTTGTCAAAGTAATCTTTGCCTATTAATAAAATATCTATTTTGTGGAAAAACATGGCTACTAATTTACAGGCAGGTTAATACTTAAAGGCATATGATGTTGACAATTTCAAAATATCTCTCTCAAACTCTTAATTTTTTTATATCTAAACTGACCAGTGACTGAAAATCTGAAACCTTATTAATATATATAATTAGACTGATAATCATTTCAGTCTAATTATAGACTTAGATCCAGGATGATAACCAATTCATTTGTTTTATATATTTAGGGCTCATATTTTTTGTATGTTGGAACTCATAAGATGTTGGTGAGAGTGCTAATATATTTTATAAAGTTTTTGTTTTAATTCCAGTGCTATATTCATTTCGGGTATACAATACAGTGATTCAATACTTCCATACATCAGTTGGTGCTCAACATAACAAGTGCACTCCTTAATCTCCACCACCTATTTAACCCATCCCCCTACTCACCTCCCCTCTGGTAACCATCAGTTTGTTCTCTATGGTTAAGAGTCTGTTTCTTGGTTTACCTCTCTTTTTCCCTTTGTTCATTTGTTTTGTTCCTTAAATTCCACATATGAGTGAAATCATATGGTATTTGTCTTTCTCTGGCTAATTTTGCTTAGCATTATACTCTCTAGCTTCACCCATGTTGTTGCAAACAGCATGATTTTATTCTTTGTCATGGCTGAATAATATTTATATATATACCACCTCTTTTTATCCATTCATCAGTCATTGGAGACTTGGGCTGCTTCTGTCTCTTGGCTGTTGCAAATAATGCTGCTATAAACATAGGGGTGCATGTATCCCTTTGAATTAATGTTTCTGTATTCTTTGCGTAAATAACCAGTAGTGGTATTGCTGCATCATAGGTAGTTCTATTTTTAACTTTTTGAGGACCCTTCATACTGTTTTCCTGAGTGGCTACCAGTTTGCATTCCCAACAGTGCAAGAAGGTTCCTTTTTCTCCACATGTTTGCCAACCCTTAGGTTATTTGTGTTGCCATTCTGACAGGTGTGAGGTGATATCGCATTGTAGTTTTGATTTGCATTTTCTTTTTGGGAAGTGATAATATTAAGTGTCCCTCTTTATATTTAAGGCAGCTGAAATTTTATCATATCAAGATTTGTTCTGATTTGATCACAAACACACCTGATAAACCCTGACATAATTTTCATTATCACCTATATTGGCTTTGTATACCAATATTTTAAAGAACATAAACTTTTGCCAATGAAGTGCCCTTAACAGTAACACATTTTCGTAAACATAATGCCAAGACAAAATAAATTGAAAGTTTAAAGCATATTAAAATTTGTCTTTGAATTAATTTACTTTGGAGAAATGTTTGATCTCCATTAAAACCATCCCTGTTTCTCCTAGATATTTATATAGAATCATTCATATACAAGAAAACTTAAAGGCAACCAGAAATCTTGTATATTATACTTTTCAATTTTTAAAATTCTGCTTACATGAAGCATGATTTTATCAAAATGTTCTATTTTGTGGGGAAGAACTTGAAATAAGCAAACCACAGAGTGATTTTTATAGTTTGGAGGCAATGTGGGGTTTAATAAGTACTCGTCTAATAGTTGTTACGAACATTTCCCTTTGAAATTTTCATATCTGAGATCATTGGCAATCACTTGTATGTGTGTCTCTGTGTGTGCATTTGTTAATGAAAAAATTCTTCCTTGTAACAATTGTCAAGAAATCTCATGTATGACAGCTTCTGTTTTTCACCCCAGAGAAATACATGTACTGCTTCCTTTTTGAGAAAGACCTTACTCTGTTTTAAAGCAATGCTTTTGTATGACTGCTTAGAGTCCCTTGAAAAGCTTCTGAAATCACAGATTCCTTGGTAGCACCCTTGAGATTCCAATTCAGTAGTCTTTCAGTGGCCCTAAGAATTTACATTTGTAGCAAACCAGAAATAATTATATTTCTGCTTATCTGAGGAACACACCTGGAGGTAACTAGACCATCGTTTATAATTCTGTTGCCTTAATTTTTAGATTTGATTCGTGTATTTCTCTGTATTGGGGGCATTAAGTCTTAAATTGTAATTATAGGACCAGCATTGTTTATTCTTATAAAGATTATGGACTAGGTCCTAGGGTTCCCTGAATTCTTGAGAACTATATATTCCCTCAAGATGCATTGATTTTTCTTGCCCAAGTTTATAGCTCACTTCCCCTCATAACAGACTTGCTCAGCAGGAAAACATTATTCCTTTCCATAGGTCAATTCTTACAACTAAGGATCCTCATCCCTTCCCAGAGGATCTTCACCTTCTAACCCCCTGCCCATATCATATTCACAAGGTAAAAATATGACTCATTAAAATGCAATGTCATTTGCATTGTGTAATGATTATGATACAAATTCTGAGGAAGACTGGTTGGATTCAAATCCCAGCTCTTCCAATTCTAAACTCAGTGACATTGGGAAGCTTTTATGATTCGTGCTCAGAGTAATTTATTCTAAAATAGGCTTGAAAATAATAGTACCCACCTCATAAATGAAATTTTTTTGAACAATGTATGCTATATGGTATTATATTTATTATTTTTTCTAAACCTACCTTTTTTCCAGTTTGAACAACAAAATCTTGACATGAGAACTACTTATTATTTACATAGTTGTGGTCTCCACCTGATTCTATTTGAAAGTCTTTTAACCTAGGACTATATAACAAAAGACTGTTGTTGACTTTAAGATTCCCCCATTATATACCACATTTTAGATTATAACACACCTTTAAATACAACCAATCCTAAAATATAGTGAATGACTTCTGATGTTATATGGTAGAAAATATATATTGATCTTGGACCCTGCTTCTTGACACAGAGCTCCTAAAACCCTTGTATTTTCTTGGATGGTAGAAGTGTCTTTTGCTCTAATAAGATGAATCTGGATGGCTTCTGGATGAGAGTAGTCATGAGAAAAACTAAGTTGTAATTAGAAGTTTGTAATTTTTAGCTTTATGCACCCCACACACACACACTCTGGAGAAGGGCTGAAAATAGAATTAATGATCAAGCATGCCTATATGATGAAGCCTCCATAAAATCCCCAAATTATAGGGTTCAGAGAACTTTTGAGTTGGCAAACATGTAAAAGTGCTGAGAGAGTGGTACATCTGAATAGGTTATGGAACCTCTGATTTATAGCCAAGGGGTAGAAATAGAGGTAACAACTAAGAATTTTCATTGGCATCCTGAGTTATAAAGGGTGATTGGAATCTCTAATTTGTAGCTGGACAGCTGGAAGCACAAGTAACATCTGGAGCTTGTGGCTGGTATCAGAATTCGGTGTCGGGGATTAAGTCTTGTATGACTAAATGCTTAATCTGTGGAACCTCCAGTAAGTAGTGTCAGAATTGAGTTGAATGGTAGGATACCCAGTTGGTGTCAGAGAGTTGCTTGTTGGTAGGGGAAACCATCTTCTAAAATTGGAAATGGCACCAGGACATATACAGATGTGAGTTTGCAATGATTTCAGCTAAGAAGTCAATTGATCTGTTGATCATTAAGAAGGTAATATTGTTGGTCACCTGTAAATGCTCATTAATGCATATTCATTACTCACATTTAAAGCAATATGTGCTGTGCATGACTATAATTCTCTTTGATGAAAAGAGACTTTTGTGTCTAGGAATTCACACTGACAACATATAACTACTTTGAAAAACACAACTTACCACTCTCCAAACATAGAAAACATCTGTAATTTCCATTTATTTATATAATGCTCTATACTGTATAGACTGTGTTGCTATAAGCCCATTCCTTTAAAAATCATCTTCAGATAGTTTATCCAAGTAATGCTTAGAAATACTAGACATTGGCTAATATAATCATATTCTTATATTTGATGAATTAAAGAGTTTTACAAATAAGGCATAACTAATTAGTAGGGATCCAACATTTTAGAACTATACTTTCACTACTAATGTTGCAGCTTTAAGTATGAGATCTGTGGAGACTAAGCTTTTTTCTAATGATTGGGAGCTGAGGGAGTTATGCTATAAATGACTTGGCTCCAAATCACATACCACTTAATTTTAAAGATTAATTTTGTGTTTTAGCTGTTTGTATGATAGGGATTATTATTTCTATCCTACCATATTTATCAGTAATCACGGGGACTCAAACTTCACTGGCAAAGTGGTACTTTAAGTAGTAACCCTGATTGTAAGTTACAATCACTCTGTGGGAAGAAATATTTGCCCATAAATGTGATTGATGTGGGACCAAAATGTAGAGAAATTGTAGATAAATATAGAATAGAAAATGATTTCTTTTTGGAAGTTTAGTATAAAAAGCACCTTATGCAGATAGTACCTATACAGTGTATTTTAATTATTTTTAGGTTTGTATAAGTAAATTAAACTAATCTAGAAACCTTGCTGAAAATACTGTCCCATTGTAGTCAGACATATATCAGAGGTTTTTTTTTCTCTGCCTTCCATTTTAATGAAACCAGCCATGTTTATTTGATCAATATCCTCACGTAAAAGCTTTTCCCATGTTCATTTAAAAAAAAGCACATCTTCATAATTTGTAATGAAGTGATACTATCAATTGTCTTTTGTAGCCATGTTATTTATTTTTCTTTGGCTGTGTTGTCCTTTAATATCTGGTTATCAGAAATATGTTAATTATACCTTCACTTTAGTCCACATGGTAAATATTAGATGTTTTCCTATACTCAGTGCTATGGTCTACAAGGTAAATTTATTTGCTGAGTTGATACAATCATTCTACATGCTTTCTTTCATATCCTCAAAAGTGAGTGTGCTAATATAAATCACTAAAGAACCAGGTACCTTTTCCCCAAATTTAATAAATCATAAAGAAAGATGAAAAAAATTTAGAGTAGCACACACATTCAATGGAAATATGGATTTTCTTTGCCACAAAAACAAGTACATGCCAATGAAGAAAGTTATATTTCAGCCTTACAGAAATGTATGTTTGAAAAAATACCTCCTAAGGCACTGTTTTATAGCCTCAAAAATTAATATTCAAAACACTTCATAAAATGTAAAAAGAAGTACAATACTGAAGATACATATTATATAGATATTGCTAAACATTTTGCAAAATAGAGATTCTTGAAGCCCTGGTGATTTATAATTTTCTGCATTTCTGTGATATGTTGATTCACATAATTATTTTACAATGTTTCTTTCAGTTTGGGAAATGGCTGGAACATTTTCTGTGAAATATTTACTTCTGCTTAAGTGTTCCAGATTTGCAAATGTAAATTCATATTTATGTTATACAATGTATAAGCATTTGGTTAAATTTACCCACTTATCATTGCCTTTGGAGTACTGTGGAAATCTAAATCTGCATTATATTCTAATACATCAGTTTAACTGATGGAAGTTATTGGAGAGAAAGAGGTGGAATGAGGTAAGGCAAGGTGAAGATAAAGAATACTCTGGTTTCTAAGTAAAGAACAGACTACAATGTGGCAAGGGTAGAAGTAAAGTTAAGATAATTGCATAAGATTCCAGTCACAGTGTAAAAAAGAACAGAAAATTAGTATTTAAAATAAATCAATAAAGGAAAAACACTCATGTGATTACTTAAATAGACACAGATAGATACCACCACAAGATATTTGAAACAATAAAATTTATATGTATTCAAATAAAGGAAGGCTATAATGGTTAAGCACAGTCTTCTAGAACACAATAGGGTTCTAATTTTTTAAGAAGCATTTTAGTTGAACAATTGTTTGGAAGCTAGTTGTACACTGACAGACTTACTGTTTGATGAGACTCTTCTTATTTGTCTGATTTTAGAAGGCTGTTCAAAGGAATGAGTCGACTACTAATGGGCTTACCTTTAAAACTTTGAGCCTGTCATTGATTGGTTTTTAGAGTCGTGTACTGCAGCAAGTTTGTCATTGACCAATTAAGTTCAGATAGTTGTCTTATATTGACAGACTTAAAACTAATACTTGTGGTTCTTTATTGATAAAACAAACTTTTCTGGAAATGTTATAATATACAAAATGCATTTGTTAAAGAAAAAAACTGGCAAAAGAGGGAAAGAAACTTTCTACTGTAATAGTATTTATAGGCAATGCTCAGTAAACATCACTACTTATTGAAATACTTATATTGCTTCTTGGCCTTTGGGTTAAGATCAAGTCAGATATTGATATATTTTCCCTGAAATAGGAATGAGGATGGCTTCTATTCAATATTGCACTTTAGGTCCAAGCCAATGTAGTAAATCAAGAAAAAAATACATATATTTATAAACACATACATGTATGTATATACATATACTATAATGATTGTTATATCATCTATAGAGCCAAGTTGAACCCTATCAAATACATCAAGGAGAGGTTTTTTTTTTTTTAAAGAATCAAAAAGCTTATGAATATAAGTGTCCATATAATGCAAAATGTCTACACAAGCAAAGATGATCATGAATAAAAGTTTGATGAATTACAATAGGAAGTACCAAAGTGTTATTAGTATAAGGATAAAGGGAGGGGCGCCTGGGTGGCACAGCGGTTAAGCGCCTGCCTTCGGCTCAGGGCGTGATCCCAGGCTCCTCCACTATGAGCCTGCTTCTTCCTCTCCCACTCCCCCTGCTTGTGTTCCCTCTCTCGCTGGCTATCTCTGTTAAATCTTTAGACTTTCCCTTTATCCTTTTTTTTTTAAACAGTAGACAAATTCATAATTTGAAAATAGGTCAGTTTCATACTGATTGTAACAGAATAATAGGGCTTTTTGTATTAAAATAAAATTCCTAAATAATTCACTTCACTTCCCAGGACTATTGTCTGTTTTTATGTTTTAGTTTCTTAACCTAAAACATTTATCAGCATGCAAATAGATACTTAAAATAGTTTAATTTGAGCATTCATTAATAGATATTATGTTTTAAAAAAAATGAAAATAGGTCAGTTTAAATTTTCTAGTCTACAAAACAGAAAGAAAAAAAGAGAGACTTGTTGGACATCATAAAGTACCAGCATACATATAATGGAGTCCCAAAAAGAGAGGAGAGAGACAAATGGGAAGAAAGAGGTTGTGAAAAAATAATGTCCAAAGCTTTCCAAATTTGATCAAAAACATCAATCCGCATATTCAATAAACTCAATGAGGTTCACATCTAAGTACATCATAGATTGTTGAAAAACAAAAAAAATGAGTTCATCTTGAAAGCAAGAAAAGTAATATATAGGAGATCAATAATGAGGTTAATACAGCTTGCTCTTCAAAAATCAAGGAACCCAAAGACAGTTGGAATAACATATTCAATGTGCTGAAAGAAAGGCTATGAAATAGAAAAATTATACCAAAATTAGTTTTAAAAATGAAGGATAATTTAATACCTTTGAAAATAGTCCTAGATGGCAACATAAGAATACCCTGAACTCACCTTTTCCCATGGACACATGAAATCTACAGCTACATATAGAACAATTTCCTCTGGAAAAATATATATGCCTGAAAACAAGCTGAGCAGCTCCTTCACTTCAGCAAACGAACAAAGGGCCACATCAAGGTGAGTAAGAAATATACCTTGATATACCATCTTGTTATAAAACCCACCCATAGCATGGCAACCTACAATGGAGAAGGAACTCACAAAACTAGAATTTCTCATTGCAGATTTATAACCTATGTCAGTCCTGTAACTGAGAGACAAGTTCCCAAATATCTGACTTTGAAAACCAAAGGGGTTCAAGTCCATGAGACCTAACGGGCTTGCACACAGATTCACTCACCTAAGGGCCCAGCCAGGAGCAGCCATTTTGAAAAGTGCCCAGACTTTATTTGAAATAGATTTTCTAATCTTAAAGCATTAGCTAAAAGGGCAGGGGCCTGTTGGGATATTACCCTGAGATCTCTGTTTCTACTTTGCTGTTGGGTTTGGCCAGCAAACCCTGAGAGGGCAAATGAAAAGATTACTTCAGACATCTCACTAGAAGAAAGGAGAGGCCTAGGGACCAGTCTAGTAGTGAAAGGCCTTGAGCCAAGTGCAGTTTTATTGGGGTCTTAGCAATACACCAAGCGCAAGAACAAAACAAGGAGGCAAGGAGTTCGTGAAGTACATGACCACTGCAGGTGCCTGTTTTTCTTCAAAATTTAAACATTTACTCCCTAGATGAGAACCTTGAGCTGCAGTAAGAATCTGGCCACTGTCAGCCAAGAAACTTTGAAGGAGGCCCTACATTCCAAGCACTCCTCCTTTGCTTTTCAATTAGTCTCATCCAGGGAGGCATATACAAGTCTGACTTTGTCTGTCCAGGCACTGTGAATCCCCACACCCTGCAAAAGCAGACAGGTGTTTTTGTTTGTTTGTTTTTCTCTCACTAGGTGCCATCTTTTTGTTATCTTTCTGCCATACTGAACAGTGCCACGATCTCCTGGAGGGGATCTTTTACATTTTTGTGGCTGCAGCCTAGGAGATTTCACTTGGTACTCAAGTGATCTTGAATTCCTGGGTCCTGCGGAACTGTTGAAATTGGAGAGACTGTTCTTGGCTGATTTTCACCCCCAGAGCATTGTACAGGTAGCAGACTGAAATATACGGCTGGTCGTCTTTCTGAGAAAAAAAGACAATTTGCTTGCCTAGGAGCTTTGGCCCAAGGGGCAGACTTCTAGCATGGCACAATTTTAGAGGCCTACAGAAGTGCTCTCAGGGAATATAGGCTAAAGGATGCCAATTTTGCACTCTCCCTCTGCTATAGCTCCTGCACTTATATGGGGCCACAATTTTTGGAACTGTCACTCAAGGGACAACTCCAGACTGGTGGCCAGCAGGTCTTATGCTTGAGTCCCACAGGACTATATATATTTGCATACTTTAAAAGCTGCTGTATGAAGGTCTGGCTTCCAATCAGCCTGAACCTAGGTGCTGAATGAGATCTTTTGCTTTGGGACACTGGCAGATCTTGGCACATACTCAACTACTGATAGCTATTAAAAATAGAATAGGCGTCTTGAGCAATCAGAAAGGTTTCAAAGACAAACAAGAACTAAAGTAGGGTTGGAAGGTAAAGCTTATCTCTTATACAACACTAACCCTTCAAAACAGGGAAAGGTAGCTTTTTCATCTAAAGTATAGAAAACTACAAAAAAGTCAAGCAAATAAGGAAACAGAAGAATATGTTCTAAAAGAAATAAGATAAAACCTAAGGAAAAAAGTAATAAAATGGAGATAAGTAATTTATCAGATAAAGGGTTCAAAGTCATGGTCACAAAGTCGCTCACCAAACTTGGAAGAAGAACAGATGAACACAGTGAGAAATTCAACAAACTAATAGAAAATATAAGAAAGCACCAAATAGTAATCACAGATCTGAAGAATGCAGTAACTGAAGACAAAAACATACTAGAGGGGTTCAGTAGCAGGCTAGATGAAGCAGAAAAAAGGAACTCACCCAAATAGAGCAGCAAAATAATATTTTTAAAAAGTGAATATAGCTTAAGGGACTTATGGGATAACATCAAGAAGATGAACATTTTCATTAAACAGACACTACATAGAAAGGGACGCAGAAAACTTACTTACCTAACCTGTGGAAAGAAGCAGACATCCCAGTCCAGGAGGTGCTGAGAAATTCAAATAACAGGAACTCAAAGACACACACCAAGGCACATTATAATTAAGTTGTCAAAAGCTAAAAACAAAGAATCTTAAAATCAATAATAGAAAATGTGTTATATACAAGTGATGTGGGAGCAGAAGGCAAAGCACAAGCTGACACCCTGCAAACTCCCTCTACCCCTCACTTCTGGGTGGGACATCAGCCACTCCTCAAGACCCTGGCGCAGCAGCTATTTCTGCCCACGGGTCCTGTCCCCGTGCTTTTAATAAGCCACCATTTTGCACCAAAGACGTCTCAAGAATTCTTTTTTGGTCATCAGCTCTGTACCTCACCTATATTCCAAAACCACATCACAAGGGAACCACATAAGGGAATGTCTATAAAACTATCAGCATATTTTTCAGCAGATATTTTGCATGCCATAAAGGAGGGGCGTGATATATTCAAAGTGCTGACAGAAAACAAAATATTAAAGGAAAAAACCTTCTGATCAATAATACTCTACCAAGAAAGTTATCATTCAGAACTGCAGGAGAGATCATGGGGAAAAAGAGAGGTAAACCAGAAAACAGACTCTTAACTATAGAAAATAAACTGAGGATTGCTGGAGGGGAGGTTAGCAGCAGGATGCCTTAAATAGGTGATGGGGATTAAGGAAGGCACTTGTGATGAGCACTGGGTGTTGTATGGAAGTGATGAATCACTAAATTCTACATCTGAAACTAATATTACACTGTATGGTAACTGGAATTTAAACAAAAATTTGGAAAAGAGAAAAAAAAAAGGAACTGAAGGAGATGAAAGTTTTCCACACCAGCAAAGCCACAGTTCACTATTACTAAACTGGCTGTACAAACAATGCTTAAGTGTCTTATATAAGTTGAAAAGAAAGGGTGCTAATTAATAACAAGAAAACATCAAAGTACAAATCTCACCAGTGAAGATAAATATGAAATAAAGATAGTGGACTGATCAATTATAAAGCTAGTAAGAAAGATAAAAGACAAAAGTAGCAAATATAACTATAATAGTTAAAGGATATAGATAATGTAAATTGTGACATCAAAAATATAAAACATGGATGGGGAGAGTGAAAATGTAGAGTTTTAGAACACATTCAAACTTCATTTATTAACTTAAAATGGACTGCTCTAAATATAGGTTGTTACATGTTAGTGTCATGCTAACCACAAAGCAACATCTATAAGAAATACACAACAGATAACTAAGCATACCACAAAAGAAAGTTGTCAAAATCACAAAGGAAGAGAGCAAGAGAAAAAGGAATGGAACTTCAAAACATTCTGAAAACAATTAACAAAATGGTAACAAGTACATATCTATCAATAATTACCTTAAATGTAAGTGTACAAAATTCTCTAATCAGAAGACATAGAGTGACTGAATAGATTAAAACAAGACTTACCTGTATATCACCTACAAGAGACTGAGTTCAGATTCATGAACACACACAGACTGATATTGAATTGGGGCGGGGGGGATGTTCTATGCAAATGGAAACCAAAAGAAAGCCAGGGCAGTTATATTTGTATCAGACAAAATAGACTTTAAAACCAAGACTATAAGAAGAGACAGTTAAGGGCATTATATAATAATAAACAGATCAATCCAACAAGAAGCTATAACATTTGTAAGTATTTATGCACTGCACATAGGAGGACTTAAATGTAAAAAGCAAATATTAAAAAACCTAAAGGGAAAAATAGATAGGAATTCAATTATAGGGGATTTTAATATCCCACTTTTATCAAAGGAGAGATAATCTAGATAGAAAATCCATAAGGAAACATCAGCTTAAAATTTTATATATATGTATATGTGTGTGTATGTGTATATATATATATATATATATACACATACACACACATATACATATATATAAAATTTTAAGCTGATGTTTCCTTATGGATTTTCTATCTAGATTATCTCTCCTTTGATA
>NW_024426552.1:34209064-34425765 GCF_017311325.1 Ursus maritimus
GTAAAGTATATATATATATATATACACACACATACACACACACGTAAAGTATATATTTTATATAGAATATGTTTTATATAGAACATTTCTCCCAAAAATGGCTGTATACACATGGAGCATTCAACAGTATACATCATATATTTATTAGACCACAAATCAGGTCTAACAATTTAGGGAGACTGAAATCATATCAAGCATGTTTTCTAACCAGAAGGTATGAAATTAGAAATCTATAACCAAAAAAAAAAAAAAAAAAAAAAAAAAAATAAAAAAAAAAAAAAAAAAAAAAAAAAAAAAAAATTCAGAAATGTGTGAAGATTAAGCTATTGAACAACCAAGGTGTCCATAAAAAAAATAAAAAAAGACCTTGATAAGTGAAAATGGAAATATAACAAAATTTATGGGATGCAGCAAAATCAATTCTAAGAGGGAAATTAATAGCAATAAATACCTACCTCCAAGAAACAAAAATCTCAATAATCTAAATTTATACTTCAAGGAATTAGAAACAACAAAGCCCAAAATTAATAGAAATGAGGAAAAACCTAAGATCAGAAATGAAATAGAGACCAAAAAGACAATAGAAAGGATCAATGAAACTAAGAGCTAGCTCTTCCAAAAGATTAAATTGGCAAAACTTTAGCCAGACTCACAAAGAAAAAAGATGGCCCCAAGTAAAGTTAGATATGAAAGTGAAGATGTTACAAATGATACCACAGAAATGCAAAAGATCATGAGTCACTACCATAAACAATTATATGCCAACCAATAGAACAATACAGAAGAAATGGATAAATTCCTGGAAATATACAACCTACCACGACTGAATCATGAAGAAAAAGAAAATCTGAACAGATTTATTACCAATAAGATTTTATCAGTTATCAAAACCTCCCAACAAACAAAAGGCCAGGACCAGATGTTTTCACTGGGGGATTCTGCCAAACATTAAAATGATTTAGTACCAATCCTTTTCAAACTTTCCTGAAAAATAGAAAAGGGGATAACACTTCCAAACTAATTTTATGAGGCCAGCATTGCCCTCATACCAAATCCAGATTAAGGACACCACAAGAAAAGAAAATTACAGGCCAATTTCCTCAATGAACATAAAAGCAAATATCCTCAACAGATTAATTGAAAACCAATTCAACAATACATTGAAAATATCATATACTATGATCAACTAAGTTTTATTCCAGGGGTGGAAGTATGGCTCAAAGTCTGTAAAAGAGACCCTTAACTATGAAGAATAAACAGAGTTGCTGGAAGGGAGGTGGGCAGCAAGACGGGTTAAATGGGTGATGGGTATTAAGGAAGGCACATGTGATGAGCACTGGGTGTTGTATATAAGGGATTAATCACTAAATTCTACTCCCAAAACTAACGTTACATTATATGTTAACTAACTAGACTATAAATAAAAACTTGAAACATTAAAGTCCAAAATCAATGTGATTCATCACATTAACAAAATGAAGGATAAAAATCATATCATTTTAAAGGATTCAGAAAACCATTTGACTAAATTCAACAGCCATTGATGACAAAAATTCACATCAAAGTGAGTATAGAGGAAATGCCCCTCAACAGAATAAACGCCATATATGACAAATCTACAGATAACATCATACACAATAGTAAAAAGCTGGAAGGTTTTCCCCTAACATCAGGAAGAAGGTAAGGATATCCATTCTGGCCACTTTTATTCAACCTAGTTGGAAGTTCTAGCCAGACAAACTAGGTAAGAAAAAGAAATAAAAGTCATCCAAATTGGGAAGAAAGAAGTAAAACAACTACTGTCTGCAGATGACATGATATTTATTATATATAAAAACCCCAGGGGCTCCTGGGTGGCTCAGTTGGTTAAGTGTCAACTCTTGATTTAGGCTCAGGTCTTGTTCTAAAGAAAAGATTCATAACTGTGCTTTCAGTTTCAAAGGGGACAGAACACTTTATTGATATAAAAATCTAATAGAAACAGAAAAAAGAAAAGGGAAATCTACACATAGATGAGGACAATAGTAAGCAGTAAAGAAGAATAAGATAGTTACGTCAAATCGGATACTTAACAACATCCAACCTCACTGGCTGGGGAAGCCCTGTGGACACAGCCAGGCTGGAGTCTGGATCGAGAGGCCTGGGCAGAGCATCCTCCCCTTAGGTGAGACTTCCAACTGATCCCCCAAAGGACCATATTTATATGGCAAATGACAGGGTCTGAAGTTAAACATTCGTTATCCTACATGAAGTTTGGAGCGGGCTGCGTTTCTATGTTACCATGTCTTTACATATTCAAGGAGCCAGAGCTAGGTGTGCTTGTCTCACCTCCCAGATTTCACTGAGGGCATAGGAGAGGCCAGCCTGGAGCCCGAGGGAAGGTAAAGCAAAATTTTTAGCTCTTGATGTCCAGACCAGAAGGGCCAATTCTGACCTGGAGTCCAGCTAATGTCAACTAATCAGGCTCCTGAGGTCACTTAAGCAGCACAAGTCTCCCAGACAACACTCTAGCCTGCCTGTGGACAAATCACAGAAACCTCCATCCATACAATACATGTCATGATCTCAGAGTCCTGAGATCCAGCCCACATCAGTTCTACTCTGTGCTCAGCAGGGATTCTACTTCTCTCCCTTTCCTTCTACTCCTCCCCCTGCTTGTGCTCTCTTGCTAAAATAAATAAATAAATCTTACACACACACACACACACACACACACACACACACACACACCAAAAGAGTCCACTCAAAAACTGATTGAATTAATCAACAAATTCAGTAAAGGTGCAGTATACAAAGCAATATACAACGGTCTGTTTCTATACACAATAACAAGCTATCAAAATGATAATTTTAAAAATAATCCTTTTTGCAGTCACATCAAAAGAATAAAATACCTAGGAATAAATTCAAGGGAGTGAAAAACCTGTACACTATAAACTATAAGACTTTGATGAAAAAATTAAAGCAGACACAAACAGAAAGATATCCCATGCTCATGGGTTAGAAGAATATTAATATTGGAAATTTTCCATACTAGCCAAAGAAATCTATAGAGTCAATGTAATCCCTATTAAAATTCCAATGGCCTCTTTTCAGAGAAACAGAACAATCATAAAATCTCTTTGTATGAAACCACAAAAAGCCCTGAATAGCCAAAACAATCTTGAGAAAAAACAAAGCTGGAGGTATCACACTTTCTGATTTCAAACTATATAACAAAGCTGTAGTAATCAAAATTGCATGGTATTCGCATAAAGACAGAAACATAGATCACTGTAACAGAATAAAGAACCTAGAAATTAACCTAAGCGTAAATGGTCAATTTTGAGAAAGTAGTCAAGAATATACAAACGGGAAAGGACAGTCTCTTCAATAAATGGTGTTGGAAACACTAGAAAGCTACATTCTACGGAATGAAACTGGGCCACTGTCTTACACCATACAAGAAATTAACTCACAGTGGATTAAAGATTTGAATATAAGACATGAAACAATAAGATTCCTAGAAGAAAACATAGACAGTAAGCTCAATGACAATGGTCTTGGTGATGTTTTTTTGGATCTGACTCCAAAAGCAAAAGCAACAAAAGGAAATATAAACAGGACTATATCAAACTAAAAAAAGCTTCTAAACACAAAGGAAACCACTAATAAAATGAAAATGACATCTCAAATGGGAGAAAATATTTGCAAATCCTACATCTAATAAGGAGTTAATATCCAAAATATGTAAACACATACAATAGCAAAAAAGAAAAAAAAAATAGAAAACAACAATCTACTTGAAAGATGGATAGAGGATCTGAATAGACAATTTTCCAAAGAAGACAGACTGCTAGCATGTACATGAAAACTTGCTTAATATCACTAATCATTATGAAATGCAAATCAAAACAAGACAGTATCACCTCATATCCATTAGAATGGCGATTATCAAAAAGAAAAAAAAATAGCAAGTGTTGGTAAAGATTTGGAGAAAGAGAATTCTTGTACACTGTTGGTAAGAATGCAAGCTAATGCAGCCACTCTGGAAAACAGTATGGACGTTCCTCAAAGAGTTAAAAATAGAACTATCCTATGATCCAGCAATTGCACCACTAGCTATTTACCCAAAAGATACAAAAATAAATACAAAACTGAAAAAAAAATACATCTGGAAGCTAAGATGGAAAAACATCTTCATGAACAAACCCTTGAAAAATTACTAAACATAAAGGAAAGTTTGATATATCGAAATTAATTACAATTATGAAGGGTTACTCACCAAAAATCCTCATTAAAGAATGAATAGAAACTCTTCTCTTAGAAATGGATAGATTCAGCAAGTAGAAAATCACAAGGATGTAGATGAACTCAACACACCACCAATCAACTGGAAATAACTGACATCTATAGACTACTTCTTCCAATAACAGTGAACTACACATTCTTTTCAAGCTGACAAAGAACACTTACTAAACAGACCACATTCTGGGCCAGAAAAAACATACATTTACAATTTAAAAGAATATAAATACTAAAATCTCTGCTATCAGACCACTGTGGAATTAAAGTAGAAATCAATAACAGAAAGATAACTGAAAATATATGTTTAATAACACATATCTAAATAATATATAGGTCAAAGAAGAAATAAAAAAAGGAATTATTTTAACTGTGTGTGAATGAAAATACAGCCTATCAAATGGATGTGATGCAGCAAAAGCAGTGCCTACAAGAAAAATTATAGATTGAATGTGTATGTTAGAAAAGAACTACCTAAAAATAACAATCTAAATTTCCACCTTAGAAAACTAGAAATAATAAGAATTAGAGAAGTCAATTAAATTGAATATAGAAAATCAATACAGAGGGGCGCCTGGGTGGCACAGCGGTTAAGCGTCTGCCTTTGTCTCAGGGCGTGATCCTGGCGTTGTGGGATCGGGCCCCACATCGGGCTCCTCTGCTATGAGCCTGCTTCTTCCTCTCCCACTCCCCCTGCTTGTGTTCCCTCTCTCACTGGCTGTCTCTATCTCTGTTGAATAAATAAATAAAATCTAAAAAAAAGAAATCAATACAGAAATTCAACCTAAATAAATGCTTTAAAAAAGAAAGAGATCAATAAAATCTAAAACCCTTTAGCCAGATGAAGAAATGAGAGATTGTACATATTATCAAAATGTCAGATAAAAATTTTAGAAAAAAGACAGAGGAAATCACTGCAGACCATACAGACTCCAAAGGATAATAAAGGCGTATTATGATCAACTCTTTTCCCACAAATTTGATAACCTAAATGAAATGAACCGATTCCTTGGGAGACACAATTTGCCAAAACTCAGACAAGAAAAACAATGTGAATAGACCTATAGGTAGTAAAAAAAAAAAAAAAAAAAGAATCAATAATTAGTAACCTTCTAAAATAGAAAGTGCCAGGCCCAGATGGGTTTGCTGATAATTGTGCCAAACATTTAAAAGTAATTATACCAATTATCTACAATCTCTTTCTGAAAATAGAAGGAGAGGTATACTTCACAATTTATTCCATGAGACCTGCATTATTCTTTTTTTTTTTTTAAAGATTTTATTTATTTATGTGACAGAGAGACAGCCAGCGAGAGAGGGAACACAGCAGGGGGAGTGGGAGAGGAAGTAGCAGGCTCCCAGGAGGAGCCCGATGTGGGACTCGATCCCGGTACGCCGGGATCACGCCCTGAGCCGAAGGCAGACGCTTTAACGACTGCGCTACCCAGGCGCCCCGAGACCTGCATTATTCTAATACAAAAAACAGAAATAGACAAGAAAACCATATACCAATATCTCTCATGGGCATAGATGCAAGACTCCTCAAAAATTTAGCAAATCAAATCCAACAATGTGCAAACAAATGGAATTACAAATCACAGAAAAAGTGTGATTTATCCCAGGTATGCAAGGCTGGGTCAATTTTTGAAAAATCAATTAATGTAATCTATCATACCAATAAGCTAAAAAAAATTACATGATGATATCACTAGATGCAGAAAGACCATTTGACAAAATCCAATACTGAATCATGATAAGAACTCTCAGTAAAGTATGAATAGAGGGTAACATTTTTTTTTTTAAATTACGTTCAGTTAGCCACTGTATAGTATATCATTAGTTTTTGTTGCAGTGTTCAATGATTCATAAGTTACATATAACACCCAGTGCACATCACAACACATGCCTTCCTTAATACCCATCACCCTGTTACGCCCTTCCTCCACCCCCTACCCTCTGAAACCCTCAGTTTGTTAGAGGGTAACATTCTAACTTGGTAACAAATACCTTCAAAAATCTACAACTAGCATCATACTTAACGGTGAGAAACTTGAGAAACTTAAAATCAGGAATAAGGTAAAGATGACCCTGTCACCACTTTTTTTCACATCATGTTATGACTTATGATGCCATAAGACAAGAAAAGGAAATAAAAGGTTTATATGTTGGAAAAGAAGAAATAAAACTATCTTTTTTTGCAGATGCCATATGTAGAACATTTGGTAGAAGTGACAAAAAATTTCTGGAATTAATAAGCAATTATAGCAAAGTTGTGGGATACGAGGTTAACATATAAACATAACAAAGTTATACTAAATCAATTGCCTTTCTATATACCAGCAGTGTACAAGTAGAATATGAAATCAAAAACATAATGCCATTTATATTAGCATCCCCAAAAATGAAATGCTTAGGCACCAATCTAACAAAAATGTCAAGATTTATATGAGGAAAACTATAAAACTCTGATGAATATAGTGAAAGAACTAAATGGAGAGATATTCGATATAGGTCAAAGAATAGATCAATGGAACATAATAACATCCCAGAAATTGGGCCACATATATAGTCAAATAATTTTTTGCTAAAGGAACAAAAGCAATACAATGGAGAAAATATGTCTTCAATGCAGGTTCTGGAACAAATGGACATCTGCATATTAAAAAATTAATCTAGACATATACTTCATACCTTTCACAAAAATTTATTCAAAATGGATCATAGACCTAAATGTAAAATGCAAAGTATGAAATTTCTAAAATTAATATGAGGAAAACTAGATGACCTTGTGTATGGTGTTGCCTTTTTAGATACACAGCAGAGACACAATCCATGAAAGAAATAACTGATAAGCTGGAATCATTAGAATCAAAACTTCTATTGCATGAAAGACAGTTTCAAGAGGATGAGAAGACAATCCATAGACTGGAAAATATTTGCAAATAACAATTCTGATAAAGGGCTGTTATCCAAAATATACAAAGAACTCTTAAAACCCAACAATAAGAAAACTACTAATCACATTTAAAAATGGCCCAAAGACCTTAAAAACACCTCACAAAAGATATACAGATGACAAATAGGCATATGTCAACATAGAAATGCAAGGTAAAACAAAAAAATGAGATATCATTAGGCTACTGTTAGAATGGCCCAAATCCAGAACACTGATAATACCAAATGCTGACAAGGCAACAGGCAATCTCCCTCATTGCCAGAGGTAATGCAAAATGGTACAACCACTTTGGAAGACAGTTTGGCAACATCAAACAAAAATTAAACATACTCATATAATACAATGCAACAATTGCGAATCTCAGTATTTACCCAGAAAGTTGAAAATTTATCCACAAAAATCTGTGCATGGATGTGTAAAAACACCTTACTCATAATTGCCAAAACTTGGAAGTAAACAAGATGCCCTGCAGCAGGTAAATGGATTAGCTTTAGTATATCTAGACAACAGAATATTATTCAGTGCTAAAAATAAATGAGCTATAAAGCCATGAAAATACACAGAGGAAATTTAGAAGCATGTTACTAGTAAAAGAAGCCAATTTGAAAAGTCTATACACTGTATGATTCTAAATCCGACTATTCTGGAAAAGGCAAACAATGGGGACAGTAAAAAGATCAGTGGTTGCCAAGGGTAGAGAGTAGAGAGGCATGCATAGGTAGAGCACAGAAGATTTTTTAGGGCAGTGAAACAACTTGGTATAAGACTAATGGTGGGGGGTGCCTGGGTAGCTCAGTCGTTAAGTGTCTGCCTTCGGCTCAGGGTGTGATCCCGGCGTTCTGGGATCGAGCCCCACATCAGGCTCCTCTGAAAAGCCTAATGGTGGATACATAACATTATATATTTGTTTAAATCTGTTGAATACATAACAGCCAGTTTTAATTTTGCTGTGAACCGTAAATTGCTCTGAAAATAAGCTTTATTTAAAAAAAAATTTTTTTCAGTACTTTTGGCAAAATTTATAGTATTCAAAATATGTAAGAACACCTATAAATCAACAAGAAAACATCCAAAAAATAAATAAATATGAAAATAGGTGCAAAAGACCCAAACAAGAGAATCACAAATCTAATACACAATATCCATGAAAAGGTAATCTAATTAAGTCATCTGAGCTATACAAATTAAAGCACACCACAGTACAAGTATATACCTGTTACAATGACTAAAATAGAAAGACTGAAAAAAAGAAAAAAACAAACTTAGGCGAGTGCATAGCGCAGCACAAGCTCCTGTATGCGGCTGGTGGATTTGTCTATCATACCACTTTCAAAAAAACTTTCAGGAAAATATTTTAGGAAAAATATGTTAATTTGTCACACATATTTCTTAAGACACATTGATTCCTCTCCTAGATCTCCAGCAAAATACATACACTTGTGCTACAACAAGATATGTATAAGAATGATCACAGCAGTGAAAATTTTCAGTAGGCAATCGGTTGTACATTTTGCTCTCAGAGGAGATGCCTAGGATACTGATACAAATAAAGTTTTAGTGTATATTTATATGTAATAGGTTTCAGTATGTTTATAATAGCACTCAGTATCATTGTCTGCCAATTTTCTCATCTATGTCATTTTGGGATTATTTCTATTGATGCTTTTCTTTTTACTATGAGTTTTCTTGTTTATTTGGATTCTCCCTTCCCTCTTCTTTCTTTTCTTTTTCTTTCTTTCTTTCTTTCTTTCTTTCTTTCTTTTTTGAAATTGGGTTGTGTGCTTTCTGAATTTTTCATTCTCAGATGCTGGATTTTGTTTTATTACTTTAAATACTGTTGGCACATTTCTGGGATTAAACCAATGAACTGTTTTGATTCTTCCAAAGGCTGCTTTTAAGCTTTTGGTAGTAGGGTTAGGACAGCCTTTATCAAGAGCAATTTATTTCCACTAATGATGCAATATTCTTCCATAGACAGCACCCATCATTGTATGTATTAAGAAGTCTTGCTGGTTGGAACACAGACGTGTTTGAGTATTGGGGATGATTCTATCAACTTTCAGGCAGTCCTTCCCTGCCATTGGGTAGTTTATTCTCATGCAAATACAGATCACATCTCAGCCAGACATAAAAATGGCTCCCTCTGCAGTTCTTTTGAGCTTCACGTGTACAGATTCTTTATCTCTGATACTTATTTTACAAATTCTTGCTTCCTTAGGCTCTCCAATCTGTGGACTCTTAGCTCCTAAATTCAGTCAGACAATTGGGCTCTGAGTTCTTTCCCCCTGCAGCCTGCAATAGCTTTCCAGGCGTAAACTGAAACAATCCTAGGACTCACCTCTTTTGTTTTGCTTTACTCAGAATCATTTTCCGAACCGTCTGCTGTCCTATCTAAAAATTACCATTTCATATAGGTTGTCCAATTTTGTATATACTTAATGGAGCAAAGCTAAGTTTGTTCTTTGTTACTCTATCATAGTAGGAAATCAGTATTTCAATAGACATGCAAAGCGCTTAATATAAGGTAAATATCCTGCTTGCTCTATGTTCATACAAGGATGTCTAAGTAACACAAAGTTTGATAAAGTCATAGACATACATACATAAATAGTTGGCCAAGGCAAGATTTGGTTATTAACTACTTACAAATTAAAACTTATAAAACAGAAAATATCCATTTTAATAAAGGATTAATCATAAAAAGAATGTGAATAAAGAGCAAATGCAGAACTAAGGAAAGCCCAGTGAAGCAGCTTCCTTGGTGGACTAACTCTAGCCAGAAAACTAAATTTTTCCTATCTTAATGGAAGTGGGTTAACCTTACCCAAAGCCATTAAACATGTAATTCCTATACTTAACAATTGTTACTCTAATTCTAGGAACATTAATCAATCATCTAAGTATGATTTTTTCACATGAAGACTTCTTATAGTATATTTAAGATCCCAGATAAGTTACCTATTATATCCCTATGAATATTTTTTCATACAGCCAAGTATTTTTTAAAACAATGAGGAAATTTAGTGTGTTGGTCTCTGACATATTGAGTCATCTTCAGACACAATACATTAAAATTAAGTCTCCAAAGAGTGGGGAAAAGTTATTTAAAACATGTAATGCTTGCTACATAGTTTTTAAAGCATAAATACGTAAAGTACACAAATATCTTGTTATTACAGACTTAAATACTCTTTCCACAATAAATATATCTCAGAGAATACTTAACTTTTTCCGTTCTCTGCATTGATAAGGATGTCTCATGTGATATAGATGAATAAAACACCAAAGGGAAACACTGATAACAGTCCGATCCTTAATGAACCATAGTGCACTTCAATTACAAAGGGTCACAATGGATTATGACTTAAAATTTTTTTACATTTCCATTAGTCTAATACGTGCAACATAATGCATTTGATAAATGTTTATTGAATTTACATGATGTGCAATGAACTAAACTCTAATAGAAGTCTTTGTTTAAGAACAGCCAGGTAACATGCCTTGAACACTTAACATTTACAGATTATAAACTCAACAGGAGTCTATAGCAATCATTCAGAACCCTGCTGTATTCCTGGATGAGTCTGTACATACATAGGACTAAAACTCACTCCCATTCAATATACGATATTAATCAAACAGTAGAGTTCTGTAGACTCTTCACCCCATTCCTGTTCATCTTCCCTGATTTTCACCCTGACCTAATTCTTAGAATGGAAGAGGTCAAAGCTTTGCCAAAATCTCATCATAAAGAGAATTCCTGAATCCTCAATACAACACATTTACCTATTAGTACCCTAATATTACCTACCTAATATTACCCTAAAGCAGAATTATAGGATTTCTTACAATTTTTCTAAGATAATTTCTGTTATACAGGTACCACATCATTATTAGTGGATTCTTCCTTATAAGCTAAACAAATGGTCTTATTATGAACATCCAAGTAATCCTTTAAATAATATTTCAGTGTAACACCAACAAACTAATTTTTACCCACTAAGTCATTACTTAGTGCTTATCATTATATTGATTCTAAATAAACCCAATTGTTTTATTTTAGAATAAGAAATGTATTCTTTACTCTGTCAAAAATAGGTTTATTATAAGTCCCTTAATGTCCTAAAGATTTGTAGCAAAATGCATTTGTGTGTGTGTAATTGTTTCCACCCAAAAATACCGCATTTGTAAGGTAACAATTTTTGAAGATTTTATGGAGCTCATGATTTTAAACATGTGTCATTTGGTCATAATGACCAAATAAGATGACCAAATGGTTTTTACATGTTACTTGAAAGCCTACTTTAGGAAATTGATGTATAGGGGCACCTGGGTGGCTCAGTCTTTGAGCATCTGCCTTTGGCTCAGGTCATGATCTTAGGTCCTGGGATCGAGCCCCCTGTTGGGCTCCCTGCTCAGTGGGGAGTCTGCTTCTCCCTCTCCCTCTACCCCTCCCCCCACTTGTGTTCTCTCTCTCTTTCTTGTGAGCTCTCTCAAATAAATAAATAAAATCTTTTTTAAAAAAGAAATTGATGCATAGTTTGAGAAAGTTAGCAAAAGCACTTGAACCTCTTACAATCGGAGTATGTTCATCTCTATCAGAATATTTCATATGTTCCTTAAATAAAGGTAAAAAATTCATGTTTCAAGTATCAACATCTGATAGAATGCTCTTTTTCAAGATACAGTAATGTGGACAGTGCAAGGAGGGAATTACTCAGCTAGCATTGACTAACTTTTTCAAATTATTGTGATGATTCAAGATAATAGTAAGAAAAATATTCACATGTGTTTCTCCAGGGTAAAAATTCTTATGACAGTCAAGGTAAAAAAAAAAAAAAAAAAGTTAACTATATGTTGCAAATGGCATTGAAAGACTTCATTCAATTCCATAAGAGAGCAAAATATAACATGGTAGATAACTAAGATCATATGAACTAGGTTAATACAGCTATAATTTTAAATATCCATGTGATATAAGTAGTCTACCTGCTGTCATATTATCTTGGGTCTAAAGTAGTAGAATGAACTTCAGTAAACTGATTAACATTTACTAGATAACTAAAATAATAAACAGACTGGACTTAATAAATTTATAGGAATATATATTGCATATAAAGTAAAAAGAAACATTTTATTTTTAATATATTTTTTAAAAGATTTTATTTATTTATTTGACAGAGAGAGAGAGAGAACACAAGCAGGGGTAGTGGCAGGGAGAGGGAGAAACAAACTCTCCACAGAGCAGAGAGCCCGACATGGGGTTTGATCCCAGGACCCTGGGATCATGACCTAAGCTGAAGGCAGAGGCTTAACTGACTGAGCCACACATTTGCCCCAAGAGAAATATTTTAAATTAATAAACAGTTGTTCAACAAATTATTCTAGGTCATTTTCCTTGTATTTGGAATAAGCAAAGTCAAATTTAAATAATCAACTCATATATGAAACTCCTTATTGCCAAGTAGCAAAAAAGACATACTGGTAGAAAAAAAATAATTGTAAAATTAAAAAGAAATATACCTTACTTTCAAGTTTAGAACTAACTACAGTTATAAAACAATTAACATTTCCAAAGAAAAATATCAGTGGATTTTTATATTTGTTTAATATTCACTAACTTTTGTATTTGCTAAATAGAAGAGAAAATCTAATATAGAAAGAATTTTAAAAAACTAGAAAATTCTGCAGAAGATATATTATCAAGGGGGCTAATTATTTTATCGTTTACAAATTACCCATATTGTGAGACTAACATAAGAATGAACAAAAACATAGATAGTTGTTTCTAGTCATGATAAAGTAACTGGCTTTTCAAAGATAAATAAACATGAGACAAAATATTTAAGATAAATATTGTTGAACACTTAATAACAAGAAGCTGTAGGTTATGGAAATTAAAAGGAGGTAACCAAAGTTGAAATACTGATAATTGATCTGCCTTTTTTCCTAAAGTTGTTTTCTAGACCACTTTGTAAGGGAGGGTGATTACAAGCAAAACACATCATCTCTCTGAGTAGAGGAGCCAGAGAATAGAATTTAGAAAGATAAAGGGAAGCTGGAAGTTGTGTTCAGAGTACCAGAAAAAAGGAAACAAACAAACAAAAAACCATGAGGATATGAATCCCTTTGATCAGTCATGCAGACCTAGTATGAAACTGTAAGTGCCAAACAATGACTGTATTGCTGTAAGTTGAAAATTTTCCAGAGCTCACAGATGTCAGAGGCACTTAAGCTCCAATCAGCCAGATGGGTGAATCCATATTGAACACCAAGGATTTTCAGTGGAGATAGCATGAGGGTCACATGTAAGATTTACATCTAAACTAGTCCTAAAGTAAAGAACACTATTAATCTGCTCCAACAAATCATAAAGCAAATCTCAAAAACAAAAACTGGGGTATAAGTAAGTATAATGCTTGCTGAGAGAAAAAGTACAAATGGTCAACCAACTATGTTATTACAATGTGCATCATCCAAAAAAATATTAGACATTAAAGAAAGCAGGAAAAAAAGTCACAATCAGAAACAAAACTGGAAATGATAGAGATCATAAAATTAGCAGACAACTTCAAAATAACTAACATAAAGTCAACTGAAAAAATATATAAAAATATGACACTATCTGAAAGAAAATTTCAGTGTGTTATTGATATTGGATTAAATGTTTCTGAAGAAAACATTAGTAACTTAAAGATATAATAAATGAAACTATTTGAACTGAAACTTAGAGATACAGATAGTGAAAATAAAATAACCAGTATTTTAAGGATATGAGATGTTACTATGCTGTATTAAGGTTCTCCAAAGAAATAAAAACAGTACGAATATATGTGTGTGTGTGAAAATACATGTATATAAAATATGTAAATATTTATCTAAATATATTCATTTATTTATATTTTTATGTATTTTTTTTTGAGACAAATGAGCATGCAGGTGAGTAGGGGGGAGGGGCAGAAGGAGAGGGGGAGAGAATCTTAAGCAGTCTTTATGCCCAGTGCAGAGGCCAACGTGGGGCTCAATCTCACCACCCTGAGATCATGACCTGAGCCTAAATCAAGAGTTGGAGGCTTATCAAGAGTTGGACTGAGCCACCCAGACTTAAATTCAAGTCTGAAAGCCTTGGACCAGGGAGCCAATGGTGTAAATCCCAGTCTAAGGCCTTGAGAAGATGAGATGAGATGTCCTATCAGTGAAGTGGGGGAGGAAAAAACAAAAACAAAACCACCTAATTCTTCCTTCTCTGCCTTTTGCTCTATTCAGGTTTTCAATTGATTGAATTTTGCCACCCATATTGGTAAGGGCAATTTACTGAGTCCAAAGATTCAAAGTCCACTTTACTCAGTCCACTGAGATTTAAATGCTAATCTCATCCAGAAACACACACACTCTCTCTCTCTCTCTCTCTCACACACACACACACACACACACACAGAAATAACGTTTTAATCTGGGCACCCCATATCCAGTTGACATATAAAATTAACCATCAATATGTAATCACATGTATACATAATTTGAATCACAGAAAATGGAGGAAAGGAAAAATAATTGAAGAAATAATGGCAAAACACTGTATAAAATTGATGAAAATTGTAAAATAAGTCCAAGAGATCTAATAGATTCTAAGTAGACTATAATAAAACACACTCGAAGATACACTTCAAAATTAAATTATTGAGAGAATGACCAAAGAATTCTTGACTGAAATATGCAATGCCGAAGACAACAGGACAAGACATTTAAAGTTACAAAGGGGGAAAAATGTCAAGCCAGAGTCTTTATATTAAAGATGTACCAGTTTCTATAATTTATTAAATTAATTTAGTATTATTCTGAAGAAGATCAATGAAGATGCTTATTGTAATCAGTAGAAAGCAACCACTAAGAACATAACTGAAAAATGATTTAAGAAAACCAGCGGAGGAATTAATTGGTGCACCACAAGAAAATATCTAATGTAAAAGAAACCACAGGAAAGAAACAAAAAAGGCATCTTTCCTATAGAAAACTAAGCAAAATAGCAAAAATAAATCCTCCAGTAGTAATAATTACAGTTATAATAAATGGATTAGCATTCCAAGGAAAAGGCAGAGATTGTCAGGCGGATTAAAAAACAAACATAGCCAGATCTAAGTATATACTAAAATTGACATGCTTTAGATTCAAAATAAAAAATGGGTTGAAAAAAAGATGAAAAAATAGAAACCATGCAAAATAGAAACCATGCAAAAGAGTAGCAAAGGGGTCCTAAATGGCTGTACAAATATTAGGTAAAACATATTTGAAGACAAATATGTCATTAGACATACAGAGAAATATTTTTGAATGATCAAGAGGTTGATACATCAGAAAGAAATAATATAAGCATGTGTGTACACAGCAACAGAGCCTCAAATTTTAGAGGAAGCACACACTAAAAGAACCACAGGGAAAATAGATAATTAAACAATAGTAGTTGGAAAACTTAATACTTGACTCTCAATAATGGATAGGAAAATTCATGAGAAAATAAGCAAGGATACAGAGTATTGTATCCCTGTGTTTGCCCAATACAGCTGACCAACTTGACCTAACTGGTATCAATAGAATACTCCAAACAACAGCAGAATATTTTTCCTTTAAACTGCACATGGAACATTCTCCAGGATAGAACACAGCTCTACTATAAAACAAGTCTCGGTAAATTTTCAAAATGATGGAAATCACAAAATAGGTTTTTTGATCAAAACAGAATTAAATCAGAAATTAACAGCATTAGGAAAATAGGGAAATGCATGTATAATTGGGGGGGAACACTTCTAAGTAAATAACTAAGAGAAAATAATCACAAAAATGTAGAAAAAAATTAAACCAAAGGAAAATGAAAACAGCATATCAAGATTTAAGGAACGCAGTAAAAACAGTACCCAGAAGGAAACTTTAATTTTGAACATCTCTTTAAAACAGAGGAAAAATCTAAACTCAATAACCAAAGATCCTACCTTAGGAAATTATCAAAAGAACAAATTACAGCCAAAGGATGCATAAGAAAGAAAATAATAAAGATTATAATAGAAATCAATAAAACCAAAGCAAATTTTTGGAAAAAAAAAAAAAGACACGCCTTTAATTAAACTGAAAAAGAAAAAGAGAAGATAAAAGTTAACAAATTAATTACAAAAAAGAAGAACATTGTATCCTACGCTATAGAAATTGAAAGTACTGTAATGGAATACTATAAACTACAGCCTAAAAATATTGAAATTAAATAAGATGGACAAGTTCAAGACACAAATGACAAAGATTTCCTTGATATGAAATAGAAATTATAAACAGACCCATAACAAATTAAAAAATGATCTAGTAATTAAAAAATTCTCCACAAAGTCTAGGCTCAGATAGTTCACATGTGAATTATATCTGACATTTAAAGTAGCAATCATAACATTACAGAACAAAAAGAGTAGAATATGTCATTTCACAGTATCTTTTAGGAGACAAGTATTACTCTGTGACCAAAGTCACAGTAATGTTTAAAGAATGTACACAAAGAAAATAACAATAACAACAAAAAACACAGATGGATATTTCTCATGATTATAGATTCAAAAAATCCTTAGAGTAGTATTAAACCAAATTCAGCAACCTGTTAGTATTATACAGTATGGCAGAATATGATTTGTCACAGCAATGCAAGGGTGGTATACATCCATGAAACAATTAAGGTAAGACAGAATAAAGGACAAAAACTCCCCCCACTCCCCATAAAGCTGTTCAGATGGCCCAAATTCGTAACACTGCTAACACCAAATGCTGGTGAGAATGTGGAGCAACAAAAAATTTCATTCCCTACTAGTGGGAATGCAAAATGGAACAGCTACTTTGAAAGACAGTTTGCTGGTTTCTTACAAAAATAAATATATACAATTCAGCAATTTCATTCCTAGGTATTTACCCAAAGAGTTAAACTTTTATATCCATACAAAAAACAAAAAAAAGCAAAACAAAACAAAAAAAATACCTACACACCGATGTCTATAGCAGCTTTATTTATAATTGCTAAAGCTTGAAAGAAACCAAGATGTTNNGCAGGTAAATGGATTTTTAAAATTTGGTAAATCCATACAATCAATGCCTTATTACTCAACACTAAAAAGAAATGAGTTATCAAACCATGAAAAGATACGGAGAACTTTAAATTCATGTTACTAAATGTAAGAAGCTGATCTGAAAAGGCTACATACTGTATGATTCCAACTAGATGACATGCTAGGAAAGGCACAACTGTAGGAACAGTAAAAAGACCAGGGTTTTCCAGGGGTTAGAGGAGAGACAGGGATAAGTAGGTGGAGCCCAAGGATTTTTAGGGCAGGGAAACTACTCTATATGACACAATAATGGTGGACGCATGTCATTATACATTTGTCTAAACCCACAGAAGGGACAACATCAAGAATGAATCATAATATAAACAATGGACTCTGGGTGATTATGATGTGTCAATGTTTGTTCACCGGTTGCAAAACAAAAATGCACTACTCAGGTAGAAAATGTAAATATTAAGGGATGCTATGCATGCATGTGCATGGGTGTAGTAATGGGAAATCTCTATACCTTCTTCTCAGTTTGCTGTGAACCTTAAACTAATCTAAAAAGCCCTCAACAAGGTAAGAATTCAAAGGATGTTTCTCATCTTCATAATAGATATCTTTGAAGATTCTATAGGTAATATTAAAGGTAAAGACTGAATGCTTGTTCCCTAACATAAAGAATCGTTCAAGGATGTCTGCTCCTGCCAATTCTCTTCAATACTGTACAGGAGGCTATAGCCCATGTATTTAGCGAGAGCAATAGGGAGTAAAGGGGGGGGGGGGGGAAAAAAAAAAAAAAAAAAAAAGAAAGAGGTAAGGGCATCCATATTGGAAAGAAGTAAATATGCCATTATTTACAGAAAACTTGATCCTATATGAAGCAAATGCTAAGGTATTCCCTTTTAGAAATACTAAACAAATTCAGCAATGTTACCACATACAAAATCATTATATAGAGTTTATATTTTTATATATATTAGCAATAAAAAATCTGAAAATGAAATTAAGAAAACAATTCCAGTCATATCAGCATCGAAAAGAAAAAAATACTAAGGAATAAATTTAATAAAGAAATTACAAGACTAGTATACTGAAAACTATCAAATACACTGTGAGAACTTAAAATATAAATAAAGGGAGAGAAAGATATTCTATGTTCATGGATTAGAAAAATCAATATTGTTAAGAAGTCAATTCTCGCCAAATTGTGAAATCTCTATAAAGATCCCAGCAGGCTATTTTTCAGACAAAATTGGAAGACTTAAATGTGATTCCAAAACTTTAAAACCATAGTAATCAACACTGAGTGGTAATGGCATAAAGATAGACATATAGATATATGGAACAGAATTGAGGGTCCAGAATTATATTTTCATAACATAATCAACTAATTTTCAACAAAGATACTAAGAAAGTGGGAAAAGTGTAGTCTTTTAAATAAATACATCTAATAATTATATATCCACAAATAAAAATATTTTAAACACCATAGATTATAGATAAAAATTAATGCAAAATATATCACAGACCTAAGTATAAAAGCTAGAACTATAACATCCAGTCCTGATAAAAGTCCTCTGCATTGTAGTTCTAGAGGGGCATAGCTCAACATATAAATGAAAACCCCACAGCTAACATCATAATGGTGAAAAACTGAGAGCTTTTCCCCAAAGTTGAGGAAGAAAATAAGAATGTCCACTCTCACCACTGCAATTTAACATAGTACTGGAAGTTCTACCCATAACAATTAGACAACATAAAGAAATAAAAGGCATCCAAACTGGTAATGAAGAAGTAAAATTTCCACAATTTGTAGATGACGTGATACTCTACAGAGAAAAACCTAAAGACCACACCAAAAAAACTGCTTAAACTGATAAATTAATTCAGTAAAGTCATAGGATACAAAATCAATGTACAAAATGTGTTGCATTCCTATATACTAATAATGAAACAGCACAAAGTGAAATTAAGAAAACAATCCCATTACAATTGCACCAAAACAATAAAATACCTAGGAATAAACTTAACCAAAGAGGTGAAAGACCTGTACTCTGAAAACTATAAAACACGGATGAAAGAAATTGAAGATGACATGAAGAAATGGAAATATATTCCATGCTCATGGATCAGAAAAACAAATATTGTTAAATATTTAAATATTGTTAAATATCTATACTAACCAAAGCAGTGTACACATTTAATACAATCCCTATCAAAAGACCAACAGCATTGTTCATAGAACTAGAACAAAAAATCCTAAACTTTGTCTGGAACCACAAAAGACCCTGAATAGGCAAACCAAGTTTAAAAAAGAAAAACAATACTGGAGGTATTACAATTCCAGATTTCAAGTTATATTACTGAACAGTAGTAATTAAAACAGTATGGTACTAGCATATAAATAGACACATAGATAAATTGAAGAGACCAAAAAACCCAGAAATAAACCCCAAAATACGTGGTCTTAAACTTCAACAAAGGAGGAGTGAATATACAATGGGGAAAAAAGTCTCTTCAACAAATAGTGTTGGGAAAACTGGACAGCTACATGCAAAAGAATGGAACTGAACCACATTCTTTAATCATACACAAAAGTAATCTCAAAGTGAATTAAAGACCAAAATGTGAGACCTAAACCCATAAAAATCCCTGAAGAGAGCACAGGCAATAATCTCTTTGACATCAGCTATGGCAACATTTTTCTAGATATGTCTCCTGACGCAAGGGAAACAGAAGCAAAAATAAACTATGGGGACTTCATCAAGATAAAAAGCCTCTGGGGGCGCCTGGGTGGCATAGCGGTTAAGCATCTGCCTTCAGCTCAGGGCGTGCTCCCGGCGTTATGGGATCGAGCCCCACATCAGGCTCCTCCGCTATGAGCCTGCTTCTTCCTCTCCCACTCCCCCTGCTTGTGTTCCCTCTCTCGCTGGCTGTCTCTATCTCTGTTGAATAAATAAATAAAATCTTTAAAAAAAAAAAAAGATAAAAAGCCTCTGCATAGCAAAGGAAACAGTCAACAGAACTAAAAGGCAACCTACAGATTGGGAGAAGATATTTGGAAATGACATATCTGATAAAGGGTTAGTATCCAAAATATATAAAGGACTTATAAAACTCTACACCCAAAAAACAAATAACCCAGTTTAAAAAGGGCAGAAAACATGAATAGACATTTTTTCCAAAGAAGACATCCACATGGCCAATAGACACATGAAAAGATGCTCAACATAACTTATCATCAGGGAAACACAAATCAAAACTACAATGAGATACCACCTCACATCAGTCAGAATGCCTAAAATTAACAACACAGGAAACAACAGGTGTTGGCAAGGATGCAGAGAAAGGGGAACACTCTTCCACTGTTGGTGGGAATGCAACTGGTGCAGCCACTCTGGAAAACAGGAGGTTCCTCAAAAAGTTAATAATGAAATGACCCTATAACCCAGCAATTGCACTACCAGGTATTTACCCAAAAGATACAAAAATACTAATTCAAAGGGATATATGCACCCCAATGTTTATAGCAGCATTATCAACAATTGACAAATTATGGAAAAAGCACAAATGTCCACCAGCTGATGAATGGATAAAGAAGATATGGTATACATATATACAATGCAATATTACTCAGACATAAAAAATAATGAAATCTTGACATTTGCAATGACATGGATGGAGCTAGAGAACATTATGCTAAGTAAAATAAGTCAGTCGGAGAAAGAAATACCACATTATTTTACTCATATGTGGAAGTTAAAAAACAAACCAGACGAACATAGAGGGGGAAAAAAGAGAGAGATAGGTAAGCCAGGAAACAGACTCTTAAACATACAGAACTGAGGATATTGGAAGGGAGGTGGGCAGGGAAACAGATTATTATGTAACAGGTATTAAGGAGGGCACTTCTGATGAGTACCAGGTGATGTATGGAAGTGTGAATCACTAAATTCTACACCTGAAACTAAAATTACATGGTATGTTAACTAAGGAATTTAATAAAAAATTGGGGGGAAAAAGTGAAAAGAAAAAAAAAACTAAAAGGCAAGTATTGAATGGGAGAAGATATTTGCAAATGATATATCCAATAAAAGGTCAGTATCCAAAATATATAAAGAACTGATACAACTGAATACCCAAAAAACAAATGATCTAATTAAAAATGGGCAGAACACATGAATAGACATTTCTCCAAAGAAGACACAGATGGCCAACAGCACATGAAAAAATGCTCAACATCACTCATAATCAGGGAAATACAAATCAAAACCACCATATCACCTCACAACTGTCAGAATGGTTAACATCAAAAATGCAAGAAAGGACAAGTGTTGGTGAGGATGTGAAGAAAAAGGAACCCTTGTGCACTGGTGGTGGGAATGCAGTGGTGTAACCACTGTGTAAAACAGTATGGAGATTCCTCAAAAAATTAAAAGTAGAACTATTCCATGACCTGGGAGTTGCACTGGGTATTTACCTAAAAAATACAAAAACACTAATTAAAAGGGATACATGCATCCCTATGTTTATTGTAGCATTATTTACAAGAGCAAAACTACGGAAGCAGCACAAGTGTCCATCAATAGATGATTGGATAATGATGTGGTATACATACACAATGAAATATTCAGCCAGAAAAAAAGAATGGAAACTTTCCACTTGCAACAACATAGAGCTAGAGAGTATAATGTTAAACGAAATCAGTCAGAGAAAGATAGATACTACATGATCTCAGTCATGTCCAATTTAAGAAACAAAACAAATGAGCAAGGAAAAAAAAAAAGACAAACCAAGAAACAAACTCTGAATCATAGAGAACAAACTAATGTTTACAAGAGGGGAGGTGGGGGGGGGGCGAATGGGGGAAATAGTGGGTGGGGATTAAAGAGTACACTTAACTATGATGAAAAAATAAATAAAAACTAGAACTATAAAACTTCTGTAAGATAACATGGTGAAATTCTTCTTGACCTTGAGTTAGGCAAAAAGTTATTAGGTAATGTCAAAAGCATAGTATAATTAAGAAAAAAATTCTTTGTCATCTCAATACATGGAATTGTGAAAATACCTATTCTCTAAATCATACTTTAGGGAAAATGACTTAAATATTCCCTGTAAGTTAGTGATCAAGCCATGGATTTCCAGTCTCTTCACTTCAATATTTTGAGTAATTCTTTTCCAATGCAATAAGACATGAATTTCCAGTCTCTTCACTTCAATATTTTGAGTAATTCTTTTCCAATGCAATAAGAAATGAATAGAAAGTATATACTGGAAATAATTAAGCTTGTTTTAATTCACAGGTTATGTAGGGGGAAACAATTTTAAAATAATCAAGAAAATTCCATGAACTAATATTTTAAATTAGCATGATTGCAGAATACAAAGCCAATTTACCAAATCAATTTTCTTTTCTTTTTTTTTTTTTTAAGATTGATTGATTTGTCAGAGAAAGAGCACAACAGGGGGAGCAGCAGGCAGAACAGACAGAGGGAGAAGCAGGCTTCCCCCTGAGCAAGAAGCCCAATGCAGGATTGATCCCAGGACCCTGGGATCATGACCTAAGCCAAAGGCAGCTGTTTAACTGACAGCCACCCAGGCACCCCTAATTTTCTATAAATAAGCAATAGATGTTTGGAAAAGAAAGTTTTAAAAATATTTAATATTTATGGATACATTGAAAAAATATGTTAACTGAATAGTGAAATTACAAAATTTAGTTTGATAATACAGAGGACCTAATAAATAGAGATACGTAACTTTTAAGATCACTAGGCTCAGTTTGACTAAGATATTATTTTTTGAATATTAATTCAACATATTCCCAAATTCCACCAGGCATTTGTAGAAATAGATAATTGATTCAAAAATATTTATGAAAATGTTAAGTGACATAACCAAAACAATACTGATAATGAAGATTTAAGATTCTACTATCTGATTTCAAGGCTTACTTTAAAATAAGGGCAGATATTTTCAAAATATCTGCCATAAAGTCTCCAAAATAGTCTCATGCATATATATATATGATCAATAGGCTTTGACAAAGTTGCTAAAGTAATTCAATGGGAGAAGAAATATTTTTCAACAAATGGTGCCGAAACTAGAATTCTTAATGGACAAAAATATATCTCAACCCTTAACAAAAGCTATGCACACCAACTAACTAAAAATTGATGAAATACCTACATATAAGTATTAAAACTCTAAAATATGTAAGAGAAAATCTTTGTAAACTTGGGATGGGCATAGATTCCTTTTGATGGGATACAAAAAGTATGAACCACAAAAGAAATAATTAATATATTAGACTTTTTTCATTGAAAACCATTATTAATAAGATGAAAATCGAGCCTTGGAGAATAATACAGCAATTATTACAATAGAAAACAGCAGATTACATATATTCACAGTGATCTGGAGAATAAGATAGTTTTTATGAAAGTTGCCAGTTGCCATTTTAGTAGAACGTATGTAATTATGAGAAACATTGCCTGCCTTTTTTGCAACAGTAGCAGTAGCATAATACAGATAATTTCCTATTCTTTTTCAAAATTTCCTGAGTTTCTTTTTACTACCTGTTGTTAACAAGAGAGAATAGAATTATGGACTCTAAGCATTGGATCTTATTGGTTAGATTAAAGCAGGACAAAGGATCTTAAAATTAGCAATATGGAAAGAAAATATTGTCTTTTTAAGAAATGAATAAAGTACATGTACTTTTTTGTTTCTATAGTTACCTTGTGGTATATAACAATGCACTGTCTTAATATGAATGTATTCTTTTCTTTCCTACTGTAGTCTCAATTAGGTATTGGGTAGTTTTGTTCAATATAAGTAATTGCTACCCCTTTTAAGATGAAAATATATTCCATAATCTGTATCACTTGTTATTTCCTATATTTCCATAGTATCCTCATTTGCCCAGAAATAAAGTCGCATTATTTTTTGCAAAGATTGCATTCTTAATGCTGCATATGTTTACAAACACTGATCACCAACAACACAGTTCCATCATTGACAAAACACATTAATTCCAGGTACATCAATGTCTAAAGGCATAAAAAATAATTCCCACTAGGGTCAAATGGAAAATGTCAATTATGCAAAGATAGACAAACACCACACCAGAATATATAGAAAGGTTTTAATTCTATGACCTGACACCTAAGGTGATAATGCTGTGTGGTATATAAAAGCAGACCTAACCTCTGGAATTTTAAAAGTCATTTTCAAAGACTTAATAATAAAGTCACAGGATTGTATTGTATGATATCTGTGATTTTCCACAGAAAGGAGCAGAGAAAATAATTATTCACAGGCTCAACATATTCTAAATGCATCAGCCTTGCATAGTTTCATTATTGAATATTTTTCATCTTCTGCTTGAGATTCAATGACCAGATCTGAAACTTCAGTTTGGATAGTACAGAATTAATGATCACTGCAGAGCCTGTTTGTGGACACACTCTGCTGATTTCTGTGCAGGGCCTTTTTCACTAATGGAAGAGAAAGGAATAGCACTTTTACTCAACTTTCATTAGAACTTGTTTTCTGCTATGGAAATGATTAGTCAAAAACTAGTAGAAATAATAAAAGATTTGTAGTCACTTGATCCTATTAAAGGTAACCAAGGCTGAATAAATCAAAATGTTTAAGGACAATAATAAACCCATAGTTGAGGAAGAGTTTTTTCAAAGTTTCAGAAACAAATAGGTTAATTCAAAATAGGCCTCCTTCTGACAAATAGGAATGTTCAGTACTGCTTGGTTGGAAATCAGTCACTAAAAATTTCAAAACAAGGGGTGCCTGGGTGGCTCAGTCTCTTAAGTTGTCTGCCTTTGGCTTAGATCATGATCCTGGAGTCCTGGGATCAAGCCCTTCATCAGGCTTCCTACTCAGAGGGAGTCTGCTTCTCCCTTTCCCTCTGCCCCTACCTCTCTCCCAAATAAAATCTTTAAAAATAAATTTCAAAACAAAACCTGTAGATACCCTGGGGCATCAGGTAAAATTTAAAGCTTATGTATCCAAGTAGTCTCAGGATAAAATTAGGAGCCTCTAGAAGGATGTCATCAGGAGGGTTGGGGAGAAATCAAGTGCAAAGTGGGTTGCTTACATGTACTTAAGAGAAAAATATATCTCAACAAAAGTGAGGGTGATACTATGGACCCCTCAGTTGACAGGTGGTATCAGAAGTCTTGGACCAACTTGACAGTCTAAAAAAATACAACCTTAAACAGTTTGGCTAAGCCTGGATAATGTCTTATGTGGAAGAGTTACGATTCTATGTGTGATTTGACATTCTGACAGTTGTGTAAGTCAAGTAACTGTTTCACATTTTCTAAGTAGTGTGTACTGTGGGATAAGGACGGCACCATCACTTTCATGGTCAGTATTATGTATCAACTAGGCTAAACTATGATCTCCACTTAATCAAAGACTAATTGAGATTTGCTGTAAAGGTATTTTATTATCATGATTAAAGTTCATAGTTGAATTTAGGGAGATTATCCTAGGCAATCTGGATGAGCCTAACTCGATAAACTGAAAGACCCTAAAAGCAGAAATAAGATTTCCCTGAAGAAGAAACTTTGTTCTGCGTAGTGGCCTCAGGTTATTTCTGAGAGTCCCAGCCTGCAATTCCTGACATCCTGGCCTACAGATTTTACATTACCTTGCCTACTTCCCACATTTGCATATATCGATTTCTTCTAATAAGTTTCTTAATATATATCTCCTTACTGATTCTGTTTCTCTCCCTGAACCCTGAATGATTCAAGTTGTAAAACAATAATTTTGTCTTCTACTGTCTGCTGAATATACTATCTGAAACCATCCTTTGTACGTCTGTAGAAGCAAAATTTCATTTCAACAAAATTAATTCACATTTATTTAACAAAGTTTGGTTGAGATATAAACATGTTTTTGGTCTACTATGCTATGTACTTATTGTAATGCAAAGGCAAATAAGACAAAGATCCTGCCCTGAAGAGGTCCCTGTGAAAATATGTCCATGAATAACTGAAATACAAGGTAGAAAATGGGAAGCACAATAAAAACTAGACATAAAAATTTACCGTGAGAGCTCTGATGAAGAAGATATTACTTCCAGCCTGGTGGATTTGATTTTCCCTCAAAGTTGTGTAATAGAATTTCATCTCTATCCAGACTCAACCTTTGACTTCAGAGTTGAAACCAGCCATGGTTGTACTTATTATATAGTCAGCTGTGTGAGGACACTTAACAGAGACCACCTGTTCACTTCCCATGAACAAAGGTTATCTCGTAATGATTTTATGTCACAGTTGATATGAACCATATTTGAAAAAGTCTGAAAGGTGAAAGGATCACTGGCAAAGTCCATGAATCTTGTAAAAGACTTCCTTTTATGGACTAGGATTTTTTTTTTTAGTATTTCTAGCATATAACTTAGAAATGAGAGACTGCATAGGAGTTCAAATGTCACTAATAACTTTCATTTTCTGCATCTTCAGAGAAGAGAAATCAGATTTCATCTTGTCAGCACTTGGTATTTGAGTTTTTCTGCATAAGATTCATTATTATAATAAATGGGTTGCTAGAATATGTGTTAGGAAATTATTAAGATATTCCCTATTTGACATTGTACTGTTATTTTAGCATGATGGATTAGAGACATTTTTACACTCAAATAAAATGCAAATTTTTTCTCTATTTTGAAAGTATAAGGCTAACAATAATAAATTTTTAAAACTTTTGAAATTAGAAACCTAGTGCCAGAAATACTAATGCTAAAAATAAAAACAAAATATTTGAGGTATATCTAATACGCACTCTTATTTTTCAGACTGAAGAGTGATATCTAAATTGAAATGGTATTAATTATTCACCAGAGATACTTTCTAAATACCAACTTACCTTCATAGATCTGAAAGTTAAACTTTTCTTTCTGTAGCAGAAATTTCTTCCTAATGACTAATTGGGTTTTAATGGGAAGAAATATACTAGGATTGAAAAAACACTGGGTTCTCCTTAGGTGGGTTTTCCCATTAAAATGGCCACACAATCTCCAGCAAGATCTGGGCCTCAATAGTCTCTGACTATATGAACTAAGATCATTACTTTAGAATTCAGTCTTTTACCTTAATTGTGTGCTTCTTAATACATAAAGTAGTGAAGTATAAGTCTATTAAGGTGCATAGAGTTTAAAATATTCTTTCCCTATAATATATATTAGTAATAATATGAGAATTTAACTTACAACTGCATCCTCTCCATGCCTCAGGGGTTTCCTTAACTCGGTCCATTCTTCATTGAAAAAAAAAATCATCACATATCTTTTGAACATGTGACTCTCATGTTAAAATGTCTTCCATGACTCCTTATTATCTATTGAATAAAGTCCAGGCCAAAATCTGAACAAAACTTGTCAAATATCTTTCTGACTAAGACTATAGATTTGGAATTAAGAGTCCTGACTTCAGATCATTTTGTCATCTGTAAAATAGGAACGCTGACATTACACATTCCATAGGATGTTAGGGAAAATCTAAAGTGATATATGTGAATATTGCTTGGAACATGGTTATTACTTGTAAGTATTCAAAACATTAGCATTCCAAATACCTTTCTGTTTTCATACATGTGCTATTGTGTTATATCTCAATTCTTTCATGTATTACCAATCTTTTTTTTTTTTTTAAAGATTTTATTTATTTATTCAACAGAGATAGAGACAGCCAGCGAGAGAGGGAACACAAGCAGGGGGAGTGGGAGAGGAAGAAGCAGGCTCACAGCAGAGGAGCCTGATGTGGACTCGATCCACAACTCCAGGATCACGCCCTAAGCCGAAGGCAGACGCTTAACCGCTGTGCCACCCAGGTGCCCCATGTATTACCAATCTTTTAAAACCAACTTACTGTCACTTCTTTATATTTATTAATTATGTACTATGTTCTAGCCCCTTTAAACAGGTGAAAGGAACTGATAACCTTGTAGCAAATCTTTTAAGTAAAAAAAAATACAGTAAAATAATTGTAGATGCATGAAATGCAGAGGAACATAAAAGAGAAAATAAGTTTACATTTGGGAATAATAGAAAAAATGTTTAAATTGAACTTTGATAAATAAGTGAATAGAACTTTCCAAGTAGACAAAAACTTAGATGATTATTCCAGAAAAAAGAACTGGCTTATGAGTAAGACAGAGAAAACTTGATGATATAAGCATTATAATTAGTTGAGTAAAACTGAAAACAGATGTCAATTAATTTAACCTCCTTAATTTTCTCTATTACTTATTAGTTTTATGAGCCTAACCATTACATGATAGTTTCTGCAACTTCGAAAAAATATGGAAAGAACACAAATACATGGAGGCTAAATAACATGCTACTAAACAGCAAATGGGTCAAATTTTAAAAATCAAGTAGGGAATCCAAAAATTCATGGAGAAAAATGAAAATGAAAAAATGAAAACACAATGCTCAAACATCTTTGTAATGCAGCAAAAGCTATTCTAAGAGGGATAGGATGGTGATGGGTATTAAGGAGGGCACGTATTGCATGGTACACTGGGTGTTATACGCAAGTAATGAATCATGGAACTTTAAAAAATAAATAAATTAAAAAAAAATTAGAGCAGGGATGCCTAACTGGCTCAGTTGGAAGTGCATGTGACTCTTGGTCTTGGGGTCATGAGTTCAAGCCCCATGCTAGAGATAGAGATCACATCATCATCATCATCATCAACTTAAAAAAGAACTGATTTTAAAAAAAGAAAGATTAGAGCAGAAATAAAGGAAATAGAGACTAAAACAAAAAGAACAAGTCAAGAAACCAGGAGCTGGTTCTTTGAAAGATAAATAAAACTGATAAACTTTTAGCCAAACTCATCAAGAAAAAGGACTCAAATAAATAACATTAGAAATTAAAAAGGATAAATAACAGATACCACAGAAATACAAAGGATTACATAAGAATATATGAAAAATTATATGCCAACAAATTGGACAACCTAGAAAAAATTGATAAATTTCTAGAAACATAACTTTCAGGAATAGAAGTCTTTCTTGGTGAATTCTACCAAACATTTAAAGAAGAGTTAGTAACTATTCTTCCCAAACTACTCCATAAAAAAAAAAAAGAAAAAGAAAAAGAAAAAGGAAAGCCCCCAAATTCATTTTATGAGGCCAACATTACCCTGATATCAAAACCAGATAAAGGGGCACCTGGGTGGCTCAGTCGTTAAGCATCTGCCTTCGGCTCAGGTCATGATCCTGGGGTCCTGGGATTGAGCCCCGCATTGAGTCCTGCATCGGGCTCCCTGCTCATCAGGAAACCTGCTTCTCCCTCTTGTACTCCCCCTGCTTGTGTTCCCTCTCTCACTGTGTGTCTCTCTGTCAAATGAATAAAAAAATCTTAAAAAAAAAAAAAAGATAAAAACAGTACAAAAAACCCCCCCAGAGCAGGCCAATATCTTTGATGAATATAGATGCAAAAACCCTCAACAAAATATTAGCAAACAATCCAACAATATATTTAAAAAATCATTCACCACAATCAAGTGGGATTTATTCCTGGCACGCCAGTGTGGTTCAGTGTTCATAAATAAATCAACCTGATACACTGCAATAACAAGAGAAAGGATAAAAACCATCTGCATCACAGTGGATGCAGAAAAAGCATTTGACAAAGTACAACATTAATCCATGATAAAAACTTTCAACAAAGTAGGTTTAGAGGGCACATACCTCAACATAATAAAGTCCTTATATGAAAAACCTACAGGTAACAAACATCATACTCAATGATGAAAAACTGAGCATTTTTTCCTTTAAGATCAGGAGCAAGACAAGAATGTCCACTCTTGCTGCTTTTGTTCAACACAGTACTGGAAGTCCTAGTCACAGCAATTAGACAAGAAAAGGAAATAAAAGGCATCCAAACTGGTAAGAAAGGAGTATAACATGGGGGTGCCTAGGTGACACAGTCGGTTAAGCATCCAACTCTTGGTTTTGGCTCAGGTTGTGATCTCAGGGTCATGGGATCAAGCCACATGTTGGGCTCTGTGCTCAGCACAGAGTTTGCTTAAGACTCTTTCTCTCCCTCTGCCCCTCCCCTCACTCTCTCTCTAAAATAAATAAATAAATCCTAAAAAAAAAAAGTAAAACTTTCACTATTTGCAGATTTCACTGTATATAGAAAACCCTAAAGACTCCACCAAAAAACTAGAACTGATAAACTAATTCAGTAATGTTGCATTTCTTTACACTAATAACAAAATAGCAGAAAGAGAAGAAAACAATCCCATTTACAATTGTACTGAAAACAAATACATAGGAATAATAAAACAGGAATATTAATTGTGCAAATCTCAAAGATTTTGCAGGGACTAAATTAGTTACTGCACGTAAAGTGATTACATTAGTGTCCAACACAAATGTCATACAACCATTAAGTTATTTGGGAAAATATACTCATCGTATTACCTATGCAAGAAACTGGAGGAGTGATTATAAGATTTGGTAGTCATTGATAGGGCAGAAAATAAGACTCATTAAAGAGACTTGATAATTAATTGCCTTTTTTATCTTAAAAAGTAAGTAAATGTTATTATTTAACTTTGAAATATTAATGGAATTCTTTAGGACATGAGAGTGGAAAGTCAAATTTGCATATAAGAATGATTTAAGTCCGGGGCGCCTGGGTGGCATAGCGGTTAAGCGTCTGCCTTCGGCTCAGGGCATGATCCCGGCGTTATGGGATCGAGCCCCACATCAGGCTCCTCCGCTATGAGCCTGCTTCTTCCTCTCCCACTCCCCCTGCTTGTGTTCCCTCTCTCGCTGGCTGTCTCTATCTCTGTCAGATAAATAAATAAAATCTTTAAAAAAAAAAAAAAAAGAATGATTTAAGTCCGTAGAAGACAGTTACCAAGATGGTCCCTAATGAATTTAATTCCCAGTTTTCATGCTCTTGTGTTGTCCCTTCTCCTCTTTATATCAGGATTGGTGTCTATGAGCAATTGACTATAGCAGAAATAATATGTGATTTCTAAGGCAAAGTCTTAAAAGATCTTGCTCTCTCTCAGAACATTCACTCTGGGATAAGTTAACTGCCATGTTAAAAGGAAACCCAAGCATCCCTATGAAATGTCCACTTGCTTAGGAACAGAAGCCTCTTGCTAGTAACTAGTGAAAAACTGAGAGAAGCTGCTGACAACCGTGTTAGTAAGCCATCTTGGGCAGAGCTACATCAGCAACATTCACACTTTTAGATAACTACAACCTTGGTTGATTTCTTAACTGCAATCTACAATTCTGAGCCAGAACCATTAATCTAAACTGATGCTGAATTCTTGATGTAAGAAACTATAAATAATAAGTGCTGCTTTACAATGCTACATTTGGGGATAAGTAAAATAGTATTAGGTAACTAGTACAAAGCTGAAGAAACCATCATTGAAATAATTTTTTACTCATCTACCAGAGCAGTCATCATCATATTTCCTAGGGTGTAAGTTAAGAAAACTAATAAATTTTGTGCCTGTCATGATGTTTTGCATATAGTAAATACTTAAGCATATAAGTGAATGAGTGCTTTTGTACCATCACATGGGGATTACAATGGTGAATATTTCTATGAATAAAGGAAAATCCGATTATAAAACAATGCATATAATCACAATACCAATCAATTTTGCTAAACGTACAGCCATTTTAGCAATTAATAGTAGGTTCCAATACAGTATTTTAAATATTCCATGAGTATCTTAAAACAATAATTTATTCACATCTAAGTTTTTTATTGTCTTGAAAAAGATATGAACCATATTTTTGTTTCTTTTTATTTACTTGAGAAAAAGACAACTTTCATTAGTTTCTTGCATTGCATATAAAAGAAAGATACTGTGTATTTCAATGGCACTGTAGTTAGATAGCACAGAGTAAATTGCTCCACTTAAATCTCTACGTGCCAGTAAAAGCCATCCAAATTGCAGCAGCCATATGGATGTTATCATGAAAAGATTGTGGTAATAAGCAATGGCTGTAAACAGTGAGAAGAGGATGGGATTGAGATGAAGAATATGGAAACAACCATATAAAATCGGTGAAATCAAATATATCTTAGGTAGTAATTTTTTGACTAACATTAACAGTTACGACATAAAATTCATCTTCATGAGAATAAGGATATTTCAAAATAACAGGATTCTGACTGAGAAAACTATAAATTGAAAAGTTACTTTAAAAAGATGCAAAGATTTCTATTTCTAAAATTACTGTTCTTTAGCCCCAGAGGAATGATGAGGATTCATTGTGATTTCTGTCTCTCCCCAATGTGTATTCTATGCTACAACTAGCTGCACTATTAAGTCTTCAAATATATCCTAATCATTTTTCGTAGAACACTGAAATAACTGAATAATAGAAAGTATTTTCAAATATACATGAAAAATACACCCAAATAAACCATAATGTTGTGCAACAACCGATTTTATAGGGGGTGCCTGGCTGGCTCAGTCGGTACAACATGTCTCTTGATCTTAGGGTTATTGTAAGTTCAAGCCCCATGTTAGGTGTGGGATTACTTAAAAAAAAAAAAAAAGAAAATTTTAACAAATTTTAAAAGGTTAAAATCACACAGAGTGTGCTATCTTACTTCAACAAAATAAAAACCAGAAATAAAATAAAACCCCAAAATACTCAAATATTTAAAAATTAAATCATATACTTCAAAATAGTTCACAGGGCAAACTATCAAAATAAAAATAAGAAAATACTTGGACTGAATGATTATAAAAGTAAAACAGCAAAGTTTGTAGGATTCAGCTAAGGCAAAAAGTATACTATCCATTTAGCACATTTTTCAGATAATAATGTAGAACAGAACACATACTACCATTTGTTTAATGAAGGCAGACTAACCTTAATAACAGATTCCTACAGATATTAAGATAAATATCATAATCAGTATTCCTCATAAATGTTTTTAATATTTTAGTACATTGAATAAAAGATTTATAAAATGCATAATATTTCATGATAAAAAGGTGTATGAAAAGAACACAAGGACAAAGTTAAATCAATCAGTGCAATTTACCACCTTAAGGGAATGATAAAAAATTGATAAAATGTAATGACTAGTTGTGATTTAAACAAACAACTGAAAAAAATAATTCTCAGTAAAGGAGGAGGAAATAGACTGGATAAGAAAAATACATCTTACCAAATTATGGTACTGGAGTAACTGGATGTCAATATAGGAAAAAAAAAAAAAAACTCACCTAATACCTCACACCACAGAAAAAATGATATGAGGTGGGTTATTTATCTAAATATTTCAGAAAGAGGGATGCCTGGGTGGCTCCATCGGTAAGCGTCTGCCTTCCACTCAGGTCATGATCCCAAGGTCCTGGGATTGAGTACCGCATTGGGCTCCCTGCTCAGTGTGTAGCCTGCTTCTCCCTCTGCTTGCCACTCTTCCTGCTTGTGCTCACTCTCTATTTCTCTCTCTTTCTGACAAAATCTTTAAAAAAATAAAATAAAAATTAAATTAAAAAAATATTTCAAAAAGATAGCCTACCTGATGTTAGAGGAATAATTTTTTTAAATCAGTAATAAATAACTATAAAAGAAATGTAAAAAGATAAATCAGACTACTTGAAAATTAAGAACTTAAAACTTCAAAAGTTATATTAATCTATTAAAAAAAACATTAACAAGTCGTAAGTCAAGTCACAAACTTGGAGAAGGTACTTAGGTTTCACAAGTCTGAAAATTGAGGGGTATCTAGGTAGCTCAGCTGGTTAAGCATCTGTTTTTGGCTCAGGTTATGATCCCAGGGTTTTGGGATCTAGCCCCCTACTCAGCAGGGGGCTTGCTTCCCCCCCCCTCCTGCCTGGCACTCCCCTTGCTTGTGCATGCTCTGTGTTAAATAAATATATAAATCTAAAAAAAAAAAAAAGCTGAAAATGACTCATAGTTATAATATTACAACTCTTACAATCCTATAAGAAAAAAGACAAAACAATTAAAAATGGAGAAATTATTTGAATAGGTACTTCAAAAATATGTATCTAAGTTGGCAATAAACATAGGAAAAGTTACTATTTTTACTCAAGTCAAATTAAAACCACAGTGGAATATTTTTATGTATCTACCAAAATGACTGCAACTAAAATTACTGAAATATATTATTGAAAATGTACAGTGACTGGACTTTCATTATTAGTACAGTTGTATAATTGTACAATTAAATTAGAAAAAATATTTGATAATATTTGATATAAGTAACCATATACTTTCCGTATGACTCTGGAATTTTACTAAGTTTTTTTAAGAGAAATATATACCTATGTCTATAAAAATGACTTACTTGAGCATGTTCTATAAATATTCATTTAAAATAGCCATCACTAGAAACAATTCAAGCATCCACCAAGAGGAGAATGGACATACTTCTTCATTTTTAAGTCATCTCTACACCCACTATTGGGGCTTGAACTTAAAACTCTGTGTTCAAGTCACATGCTCTACCGACTAAGCCACTCATGTTATAAGTGGACCCACTTTTTTAAAAAGAAGATAGAAATATTCCATATTTTGATGTGATAACAGAGATTTTTACATATTTAAAAATTCATTTATCTCTACACTTAAGACTTGTACATTTTACTGTATATGAATGATAATCAATAAAAAAATTAATCTTAGCCTAGAATATAAAATTTTCAACGATTCTTTTGTCCTTGCTTCGACACTTGACTTTCAGATAATGTGTTTTGTTTTTGGGAGACCTTACAAAACTTATGTTTCCACTCTTAATGTTTAGTATAGTTATTTACATTTATACCACTGGCACATTTAAGAGTTTAAATTATGTTTCCATATATTATTTATTATTGTTAAAGGAGAGTATAAATTATATTGCTACTTTAACAAAAATTCATCAGGATACTTTATGAAATACCAATCAGATCATGCTTTCCCTTAAATAAAAGGTCTCATTTCTCTAATACCATATTCCTCTCCAGCTTTATTTTTACCACATAGAACCCTTCTCTACATTCGAGCCACAGTGGCATCCTCTGGATCCTTTCTGCACATTGCATTGCCTTCTGTCTTGTTCTACTATTAATGTGAGGCTCACTTTTTGCAGATGGATTACACTGGAAATTTAATTTGTGTGATTACTTTTTCAGTGTTTATTTCTGCCACTAAATTGCAAATTTCATAAGGAAAGGAATTATGGTTTGGTTTTGTAGGGGGGAGTTGTTTTGGGTTTTTGCTTTGTTTCTGTTTTTGTTTTGTTTTAGCTTAATTATTGGACTGTTTGGTTTTATTGTCATTGTTTTTCTAACATTTTGTTTCCAGAATCTTATAGCAATCTTATAACATACAGTAGGAACTTTGTATCCATTAATAAAGGATTAGTAATGTAAATTCTTAATCAGTATGGATGGCTAAAAATTACCATGAACTGGATGACTTAACTAACAGAAATTTTCACAGTTCTGGAGCTTGAAAAATCCAGAGTTTGGGATCAGGATACTGGCATTGTTGGTTTCTGGTAAGAGCCTTTTTTTTGGTTTGCATTAGGCCACCTTCTTTCTATAACCTCTCACAACAGAGCCCAAAGAGAGGGGAGGTAGACTGCCTCATGTCTCTTTTTATAAGATCACTAATTTTATCGAGAGATCTCCACTCCCATGACCTAATTACATCCCAAAGGTCCCATCTTCAAAAATAGAACATTGGGGATTAAGCTTTACGATTTTAATTTTGGAAGACACAACATATAGTCCATAGCAACAGTGTAGCTATAATATTAGTCTTGGGTTTCTCAGATCCTTAGTACAACCATCATGTTTCTATGTCTCAGCAGCCTTCCATGTACAGAAGTTTTGCTCAGCCCATTCAAAATGATGATTATAGGACGATTCTGAAGTCACCTTCTCTCTCAGACATGCTAAATCTACACCTACAGATGAAATACTTTGCTCTGAAAACAAAAATAAAAAACTAAAAACTAGTTGAGCAACTCCTACATGCCAGGCAACTAATAAAAAACACGCTGAAGGAAATAGAGGCTGAGACGCAATCTTATTATATACCCCACCCTCAGCACAGTAAAAATTGGGAAAGAATTCAAAACCCAGAGCTTTGTCCTGAAGAGCAAAGGGTTTGAAACCCACATGTGGCCCCCTAAACTTTAAAACTTACACCAAAACATCTAGTTTTGAACCAGTGGAAATCATATATGCCAGATCCACAAAACTATAGCAAACTGGAAACCAGCTCTCAAAGGGCTTGCATGCTCAGTCTCACTTGCCCTGTGGACCAGTGCAGAAGCAACAGAATAAGAGGCACCCAGGCTTTACGTGAAAGAGGCTTATTTCTTATCCTAAAGCTTTGACTTGCGGGGCAGGCATCAATTTTAACATACACCTAGAGGTCTCCTGGGGTACACTCCAGGGACAAAGGCTGGTAGTGCTCTCCCTGTGCTTCACTTTAGCCAAGAGGTGCCGTCTTTGTGATCTCCCTCTACCTCACTGTGGCTCACTGGTATCTCCTAGAAAGAAGCTTGTACCTCCACTGGTGCCCTGATTTAGGGGGTTGCCACCCGAAGGGACACCTCTAGATCATCTGGCTTTGGTGGCCAGTGGGGCTTATGTTCAAGGGTCTCACAGGACTATAACCAATGGAGAAAGTTCTCAAATGGCTATATCCCCAGGACACTGGAGCATGGGTTTTGTGGCAGCTGCCCAAGAAATGCCTCCTGATTGCCTGGCTCTGATGAAAAGAGGGGCTTGCATTCCTGGGTCGCACAGGACTGAAACAATCAGAAAGTAAGTTCTTGGCAGGCTACCAACCCCCCCTCCCCCAAGCACTTTATAGAGAGACTAAAATGCATGACCAAAGTCATAGCAGACAAAATAGACTTTATAAATAGAATTATACTTATATCAGAAAAAATAGACTTTGAAACAGAGACTGTAATAAGAGACAAAGAAGGACATTACATAATGATAAAGAGGTGAATCAAAGAAGAAGTATAATTGTAAATATTTATGAACTTAACATAGAAACACCTAAATATATAAAGCAAATATTAACAAACCTATAGAGAGACACTGGCAATACAAAAATAGTACATGGCTTTAATACCCTATTTTCATTAATGAATAGATCATCCAGATGAAATCAATAAAGAAACACTGGCTTAAAATAACATGTTAGTAGACCAGACAGACTTGAAAGATATATACAGAACATTCCATCCAAGAGCAATTGAATACACATTCTTCTCAAGTACACATGGAACATCTCCAGGTTAAATCATATTTTATTTATTTTATATTTTATTTATTATTTTTTAGAGAGCAAGAGAACATGAGCAGTGGGGAGGTGCTTGAGACACATAAAAATGGAAATATGACATACTAAAACTTTGGAATGCAGCAAAAGCAGTTCTAAGGGGTATATTCATAGCAACAAAGGCCTATCTCATGAAACAAGGAAAATCTCAAATAAACAACCTAACTTTATACCTAAAACTAGAAAAAGAAAAACAAGTTCAAAAGTTAGTAAAGAAAGAAAATAACAAAGATCAGAATGGAAATAGAGACTAAACAGATAAAGATCAATTAAACTAAGATCTGGTTCTTTGAAAAACAAAACAAAACAAAAAACAAAACAAAACTGGCAAATCTTTAATCTTTAGCTACTCTTACCAAGAGATCACTCTAAAACCACAGGAAAGATTACAGGCCAATATTTCTGATAAATAGACAGAAAAATCCTCAAGAAAAGAATAGCTAACCAAATTCAACAATACCTTGAAAGGATCATACATCATGATCAAGTGAAATTTATTTAAGGAATGCAAAGATGATAATTCAATATCTGCAAGTCAATTAACATTATACATCCTATTAACAAAATGAAACATAGAAAAATCATATGATCATTTTGATAGATGCAAAAAAGTCAGTATTGATTTAGAGAAAAAAATAAGCAAGCAAACAAACAAAACTCTCAATAAAGTGCATGTAGAGGGTATGGACCCTAACACAATAATGGCCATTTAGAACAAGCTCAAGCTAATATCATACTCAACCGTGAAAAGCTAACACTTCTCCTCAAAGATAAGGAATAATACAAGGATACTCATTCTGACCAAGAGCAATTCATCAGGAAAAAGAATTAAATTCATCCGAATTGAGGGTGCCTGGGTGGCTCAGTTGGTTAAGTGCCCTACTCTTGATTTCAGCTCCAGTCATGATCCCAGGGTCATGATATCAGGGTTGTGAGACTGAGCCCTGTATTAGGCTCTGCACTCACTCACTCACTCTCTCTCAAAATAAATAATTTAATTAATTATTTTAAAAAGTTCAAACTGAAAAGAAGTACAGTTCACTACTAGCAGATAATGGAACATTATATATATATATATATATATATATATATAAATATACATATATACACACACACACACACACATAGATATCCTGCATATATACACATACATATATATATAATATATACATACACACACACACAATATGTATTAAACTCCACAAAATACTGTTAGAACTAATCAACAAATTTAGTAAAGCTACAGCATACAAAATCAATACACAAAAATTTGTTTCATTTCTATACACTAATATTGAACTATTGAAAAGAGAAATTAAGAAAATAATCTCATTTACAATTACAGCAAAAAGAATAAAATACCTGGGAATACATTTAACCAGGAGATGAAAGACATGTACTCTGAAAACGAGAAAATATTGATGAAAGAAACTGAAGAAAACACAAAAAGATATTCCATGCTCATGAATTGAACCAATTGATATTTTAAAAATAGTCATACTACCCAAAGACACACACAGATTTAATGTAATCTCTATAAAAAATTCTCTGGCTCTTTTCACAGAAATAGAACAAACAATCCTAAAATTTCTATGGAACCAAAAAAGACCTCGAATACCCAAAGCAATCTTGAGAAAGGTAAAGCTGGAAGCATCAAGCTCCCAGAGTTCAAACTGTATTACAAAGCTATAGTAATAAAAAAGTAAGGCTTTGGCATAAACACAGACACATAGATCAATAGAACATAATAGAGAACCCAAAAATAAGCCTATGCATTTATGGTCAACTAATTTAGGACATAGGAACCAAGAATATATAAAGAGGAAAGATAGTTTCTTCAATAAATGATCTTGGGAAAACTGGACATCCTCATGCAAAAGAATGAAATTGGACCACTCTCTTAAACCTTGCAAGATATGAAAACGACCTGTGCCCATTAATGAATAGATAAAATGTGCCCTGTGTGTGTGTGTGTGTGTTATTATCTAGCAATAAAGAAGAAAGCTTGCTATTTCATGGCTAGACCTTGAGGGTGTTCTACTAAGTAAAATAGGTCAGAAAGAGAAAGACAAATACTGTATGATCTCACTTTTATGTGGAATAAAAAAATGAGCTCATTGATAGAGAAAATAGATTGGTGATTACCAGAGGTAAGGGGCTTGGGGTGAGCAAAATGGGTGAAGGGGATCAAAAGGTATAAATTTTCAGTTATAAAATAAGTCATGGGATGTAATGTACAGCAGGTAACTATAGTTAATAATACTGTTTTGCATACTTAAAAACTGCTGAGAGATTTTTAAAAATTCTCATAACAAGGGAGAAAAATTTATAACTGTATAGTGATGGATGTTAACTGGACTTATTGTGGTGGGCATTTTACAATATATACAAATATCAAATCATTATCATGTACATCTAAAAATAATACAATATTATATGCCAATTATACCTCAATAAAAAAAAAAAAAAGAAAGCCTCTGGACAGTCCCATACACAGGATTTCATGTTTCATAATTAGGTTTCAGAGAGTAAATATTCTCCCATTTTCCTGTAGTAAGTTTGGACATTTTCTGTCTTAGAATGATTGAAGGAATACAAGGTATGGGGGTGGAGAAGGGGGATAAGGTGGTATCTATTTATTTCTCTATAGTCTTCCCTTTATTATTCTTAAAATTTGAATATATAGATTGGTTTCCATTATGAGAAATTTAGTGATTTAAAAAAAATTAGTAAATAAGCCCATCCTACTACTTTGAATGGTATATGGATCAATTCTAATATCCTCCTCTTGAAAAATGTGGCTAATACAATTATCACTACTATCACTATTATCTGTCACTACTACTACTCTCATATGATATAATTATTTAAAATAATCTTATACCCTTTTCATTATTTTACAGCATAATCTGAATTATATGTACATTCGTGAGAGGTTACAGTAACAACTGGTTGTTGCCATGCACTGGAAACAAAGATAAATAAGGCAAAATATATCATGGAATCCATACAGTAGTGTAGATTTTTAAAAAAGGGCTATTAAGATCAATATATATTCTCATGAAAGCTTTGAGATATAGAGATGATGATGATGATGATGATGATGATGATGATGATTGAAATACTACATGGAAATTTTTGCCCTGCACATCATTACCAAATGTAGCAAACATATTACTTCCTGGTGAAAAAAAAATTCCTTGTCAAAAATTTCATAGGACTCCTATATCTGTTGGCCTCTTGTAATAGAGTATGTTGACACTAAGTTACGAGCAATTTTCTTGGGGTGAGAAATACTTGTGATGCTATAAGCAATGTAAAACAAGAGAACACCAAGATTAAATCAAATTCACTCTAAACCAATGAACAAGTATAATATCTGAAAAAAATCTTTGTGAAATTATGCCATTCACAGAACAAAAGATGTTTACATTTTATTAGGACAGTAAAAATTCTGTAATTTATATCATCGAAAGATCTAACACAAAGTAAACTTTGTGTTTTAGAAATCCATTGACAATCATTTGTGCATACAAAATTTGTAATGAGAATTTTTAAAATATAATAATAACTGAATAAGGCATAAAAGTGTCATAGCTACAAGTAGCTACTTGCAGTAACGAATTGCATATTAAATATAAAAACAGTATAAAATTGTATCTTACACTAATGAAAAACAAGGTAAAGACCAAATATGGAAAAAGTTTGAAGATGGTGAAGACAATTATATTATAGAATACTATATTATTCTAAAGATTTCTGTGCATTCTCCTATTTCCACAGTTCAAAAACATCATTGATAAAATTATAGTTTTATTTAAAGTGGAGGAAATCAGTTTCACAGGCAGATTTTCATTGACAACTTAGTAATGAATAAATACATTATTCAAGCTCAATGTAACTGTTGTGCTTTTTAAAAACTGGTATTTCATAAAAATATTATTATTAATTTTAATTGTTAAGCATTGAGGTTGTCTTACAAAATATGTATGAGAGCTAAAGGCAGGAACACTAACTCTAAAGTATAATAGGACTTCTGAAATATACTAGGAAAAGTTAGTTTGTAATTTAAAAGACTAAAAACACCATAGGATAGAAAGCCATGGAATAAAATTGAAGTGGAAATAAGGATTTAAAGATATGGAAATGTGGCAAAGAAGCAAGTTATTTATAACATATAAGCAAAACTAATTGCAAAGATATAATAGAGATCTGATACACAGCATAGTGACTATGGACAAAAATACTGTATTACAGACTTCATAGTTGCTTAGAGTCCAGATCTTAATTGTTCTCACTACAAAAAAGAAATAATCTTGTATTAGCTATCACTGAGATAGTAATCATATTGCAATATATAAATGTGTACTTTAATCCTATGAAATACTATAGGTCAATTATATCTCAAAAATACTATTTTAAAAAAGAACATCCCTAAAAACAAAATTATAGAAGAAATTACTAAAGAATTAATGAGATAGTAAATTCAGAAATGGCTCTTACAGAAGAAATTTGGAAAATGATATCTTTGGTAGTTAAGCAAGTTAATAAATTAAAATGAGCCAAATTCTGTTCTGTTTCAAACTGCCATGAGAAAGATTTAAATTTCTTGCTCCATTCCCCAAAAAACTATGTGATTCACATAAATTTTCATTATATCGATTTTAAAATGTAAATTTTAAGTGTATTTAAAAGCATACAAAAATATAAAATATAGAAAGCAGAAACAAAAATCTGTTGTTTCCACATTCATCATTTCCTTTTTTTTCCTTAGTATTAGTCAAATCAATCTAAAATATTTGCTTAGGCCTAAGGAAATAATAATGACGAAAACCATCTGGAAAACAATTATTTATAATCTCTGACACTCTGTGCAACAGAGGAGTTTACAGGCTCCCTTTTCAGTTTTATTGGCACATTAAATAAAAATCCATGAACTTTATTCCTTACTACCATTTCCAGGGTGATCTATATGTTTAGCAAAACAAATAAGAATAATACCCTAGATTTATTACAAAATATGGTAAGATGAAGAAGACCAACTTTTGTAATCTGGCTATTAGCTCTTTCTACGCAGTGTATCCATAGCAAACCGAGGCAAGGGACATCTAGGAAAACATTACAAAATATAAATTTAAACTAGCTTACATTTAAATTACAATTTATACCCTACCAAGTTGAAATTTGTATAAAATGTGCATTGTTGACAAGTTGGTAATTGAGTGAAGCATGTCCTTTATCAGTCAAATCCTGAACGAGCTGTGAACTCAGTTGTCCCTTTCTGACTCAGTATGTCCATCCCTCTTCTTTCCTCCTCTCCCCCAGCACAGAAACAGTTTTTGTTACTCCTATCTTCCCCTCCACTGTTGGACTATATAGATTATATTTTGAATATTTTGTTAAGTACCTATAAAATTTTAACATCTGTATGTGTGAGTTAACCATCTTTCTCCCAAACAGCAACAAAAATATGTTAACCTTTATGTACGACTACCAGTATTTTATGTAATATTGAGGAAAATTTACTTTGAATCTTATTTTTTTTACATTTTCTTGTTTGTAACTAAAATTAATTTCCATAGCAAATTATTTAAAATTATCCATATATTGAACAGTTTCTTTGCTCATTCATATTTCTTATACTTCTTTATTGATTTCTGGTTTTAATTTATTTATTAATAATATACCTAAGGTGATAAGCACTCTTTTTTTATCATTTATAAAATACATCTTATGCCTATATAGCCTTGAATTTCCTTGGGAGGTACCCTTGTTTTTAATTTACTGCGTCCTTTAACTTTTCTTCATTATGTTTGTTTTTTTTCATATTTCTATTCTTTCCATTGTCATGATTTTGCCACCTTGTCAGTGATACAATGATGTCAGTAGTCCTGCAGCACCTTTTATGTTTAATTCCTACTTGGAATTCCTAAACCACCAGGCAGGGAGTAGTACAGAAGACTGTTTCCATTTCACTTGCATATGGTGATTTCCCACCCAAAGGACTAGCAAGATAAACTTCATCACCACTTTTGAACTATTAGAAACTGTTTCTAGTCTGTGGTAACAGGAAGAGTATTGAGCTGAATTCTAAACAGAATGATTATAAGCATATATTATAGAAAGTCTATACCCATTCATTTCTATTGTCAGCCTAAAATCTTTTTGCATCTTCCTCCCAAACTGTTACTAAACAAGTATTCATTTCCTCTTTAATTTCACTAGTCTATTTATCAATTTAATAAGAATAGCCAAACACTATTACAATGAATTTAATCTAAAGATGGAAACACTAGAGATCTTTTGCTATTTTGTCTAAACTACTGTTACTTTCAGCCAGAGCCCTCTTGATCATGGCTCTCTTAAATATCAATTATGAATATTCTCATTTATATTTTTTGTTGTTTTTATCATCTCTCATATTTCTTTTAGAATATCACTTTTCTTTTAGAATGCTACACAAATGTTTCCTCTAACTCATATTTAACAACTCCTATTATTTCCCCATCCTACTTGGGGTAGCAAGACTCATTTTTCTGACATCCCATTCAGAAAACATCTGCCCACTAGAGAGAATTAAGTGAACTCCCTTGAATTCCTCATATATATACTGAAAATCATCTCTCTTATCAAATCTTCTTACACTGATTTCCTACATATAGTTGCTATTTTACTTTCGAATGTTTTCTCACATATCCTCATTGAACTTAGATTTTTGGTTTATTACCAAGGCCCCTATATTTTTTTATAATACAAATAGAAATAAAATACACATATAGAGCTATTATATATATTATAAGCTTACTGATATTTTTCGGTAAAAAGTGTTAGTAAATATTTCTTTCAAATTATTTAACTCATGACCTGATATAAATAATGTGCTGATATATATTGAAATGATCATCAAATCACTGTAAACAAAGAACTACAATAGATTCTGTTACATGTGGTAATTATGTTCTATGAAGTCACTGTGAACCCTGAATTGATGAATACAGAACCATTGCTTACAGAGGAAATACAAAGTTAGTTTCCTGAGGACTTCTGGTCACACTTTCAACAACTGATCTGTACATAATTGTGTTTTATGGTTTGCTTTCTGTTTAAAGACACTTATTTAATATATATTGTTAGTTAACTAATATTAAACTCATGGGTCATACCACCATAACTCATGCCATAAAGAAGCTTATCTAATACACATGATTTCCCTGTAAGGGACATCACAGTTCTCTTGAGTTTGGGAACAGTAGACAGCACTTCCACTGTTTGGGGGCCATTGTAAATGGTAAAACCACCAACACAAATTGAAAAATGTAAAAATATGTTAAATAGGGCACAAAAATCACACTTGTTTACATTATAAGAGCTAAAATAAGAAGACAGTGTCCCCATGTTTGACTTCAGATGGGAATGTGCAACCAGGTGTTTCTTATGACTCTGTACATATTTGCAATGACCATGAAAGTGCCAGGAGCACTGATTTGAAGTTTGCAAGAAATTTTAGTGAGTAAGCACATTCACATATATGGACTGTGAATAATGAAGAACAACTGTATTTATTTGCACTTATTTAATTTACCTAAATGTTAATATTTCTTATTACCTAAATATTAATCACCTAAAACTAAATAATCACATATGAAAATGTTTATCATAGATGTATATTCTGAAAAATTCAAATGATTTTAAAAACAAGTCTCCATAAATATTAATTTAAAATTTCAATATAAAATAAGATTTTTTAAGAGTCAAGAAGATTTTTAAGAGTCTCATATTCAGATATGAGAAAAATCCTCTAGCAATCAGCTACCACTCTTCTCTCTTCATTGTTTTAACTACTATCGATTTTTAGATATTTTTCTCTATGCTGAAGTTTTCCTTTCTAACTTTACACCAGTTACTATTCAAATTATCAGGTATTTATAGCAAATTTCTATTTTCTATACTAAATATTTAAATTAAAATAAATTAAAATTATTTTCTAACTTTTGTACATTACCTCCCTTAATTGCGAGATATTTTTTTTTAGTGTATTTAGTGTTCAGGATGAAAGTTTAATTATCTTCAGTTATAAGAGACATTATACCATAAAATTTCACTCATATGTGCAATTTAAGAAACAAAACACATGAACGTAGGGGAAATTAAAAAAAAAAAAAAAAAACTTGGGAGGCAAACCATAAAAAAGACCCTTAACTATAGAGAACAAACTGAGGGTTGCTGGAAGGGAGGTAGGTAGGGGGATGGGTTAAATAGGTGATGGGTTTTAAGGAGAGCGCTTGGTGTGATGAGCATTGGCTATTGTATGTAAGCAATGAATCACTAAATTCTACTCCTGAGAGAAACTGATATTATGCTATATGTTAAATAATTAGAATTTAAATAAAAACTTGAAACCACAAATAAAAAGAAGAAAGAAAAAGAAAAGAAAAAATCTAAGGACATTTTAAAAACCACTTATCACTTATGGGTATGCACTATAGGAAAAACTAGAAGAAAATTAAGACCATTCTTCTAGGAGAAAGAAAATAATTCAAGATGGAAGTTTGAAAATGTTGAAATAAATGAAGATTAATTGTAGTAATAACAATGTGGACAAATATAATGAAGTGATAACTTATTAAATAAAAATAATGTCAAATGCACTTGGGATATATTAGTATTAAATCACACCAAAAAGCATAGCATATATATCAGTAGGAAATAAAAATAGTTATAATGTTAGTTTATTATATAATTTGTTAAGAGGAGAAAGATGCTAATTAATGCGAGATTTTATTACTCGAGGATACATATAGTAATATTAAGTGTAAACTAAAAAAATATAGTAAGAGAGTAAATAACTTCTGAGTTAATGATAGAAAATATAGAACAGTCAGTCATTTTAACAGAAGAGGAGATGGGACAGAGAAGAAACAGAATAGGTAGAGAAAGCAGAAAGCATGTGCTATACACAAGTTTTAAGTTCAACAGATCAGTGATAATAATAAATACAAACTGACTAAAAGATAAAGATTGCAAGAGGGACTGTTTAAAAAAAAAGCAAATTCCAGATATATACTATTTTGTTATTTTGAAGAAACATATCTAAAAACAGGTATCAAATAGTATGAATTTTTTTAAAAAATGGAAAAAGTTACACAAAAGAAACTCTAATTCAAAAGAATGTGGCTGTATTTCAGAAAAAAATGACTTTAGGAAGTAATCTTTATTCAAGATGAGAAAATGCTTCAGAATAATAAAATTTTCAATTCACCTGGAAGACACAGCAGTCCTAAATGAGTATGTACCTGCTGACCTTGTCTCATTTTTATACAACAAAAATGCACAAAACTATAAGGACAAATAGATAAAACATGATTATAAGATTTAAAAAAAAGTACTTCTCTCAGTAACTATTTAAAAAAAAAAACCAAAAATATATTAAATATTTTTAAAAACTCAAGGAGTAAATTTATTCTAGTAAACATATACAAAATATGGTACCCACCATGGTGGAATATACCAAAACTTAAAAACAGATTGACCATAAATATTATGTTCTCTGGCCAAAATTCAATTATTCTAGAAAAAAATAACAAAACATACTGTAAAATATCTATCTATATTCAAAATAACTTATAGGACAAAGAAAAAATTAACACAAAAAAGTTGTGAACTAATTATACCAAAAATATTACATATCACAATTGTGACATTCAGGTAAGGTACAGAAAAATTTGCATCCTTCAGTGTGCATATCAGAAAACAGGAGAGGTAGAAAATCAATAAATACTTACCTCATGAAATTAGAAAAAGAACACTATAATCAGTGCAAAGTAAATAGAAAGAAAAAATAACAGGTTAATGAAATAGAAGACAGACATAATAAAGAGTATTAGTAGAATGAAATATTTTGTCTTTCAAAGACAAAAAAAGAGAAAAAGATAAACATCTTATAAGACATTATTTTTTAAAAAAAGAATATAATATAAAGAATGTAAAGGGTCATTATTAAAGATTATACTAATATTAAAGTGATAAGATATTACAATCTTATGTGAATAGAATTTAAACTAGAGATAAAATGTATATATTCCTTAAAAAAGACTGTATCCTATCTTTTGCAAAAAAAAAAATACAAGAAAATATGACACAAATTTTTATATTTAATTATATAAAAATTTATAGAAAAGCACTGAAGGAAACCTAAACCATGTTCATAGAAAGGGAATTCAGTAATGACAGGATGTTCATTCTTTCAAAACTGTTGTATAGATTTTACACCACTTAAATAAAAATTCTACCAGGGATTATCATGTATTTAAAATGTAGAACTTGAAAAACATGTTGTTTGTGGGTATAATTTTTTTGTGGTAAAACTGTAAGAAAAGCGAAGAAATAATCCGGGACAGTGGTTATCTTTGGGTGACAAAGGAAAATATGATTAGTGAAAAGCACAGAGGGGCTTCAAAGAAATTAGCAGTGTTCTATTCCCAGCTGGTTGGTATTAACCACATACTCAATTTTTAAATTACTGCTTTAAAGTTGTACATACATGTTCTATACATTTGTATGTGAACTTTTGATAATATTTTATATATTTTTAAAATATTTTTATATTTTTTTCTTCATTTTTTCTCTTCTCTCTTTATTGTTTTAACTACTATCGATTTTTAGATATTTTTCTCTATGCTGAAGTTTTCCTTTCTAACTTTACTGGTCAAAAGCTATTGCCAAATGGATTTATATTTCAATAGGTTTGATGTGATTTTGGGTTCTGGACCTGTTAACCATATAGGTATCGTACCTATGGTTTTCTTAATTAACCCCCACTCCAGTGTATTAAATAAATATCACAAATGAATGTTGAATCACAGAGTCATGATAAAAGTACATAACACAGATACGGTGAGATCAACCTTTCTGATACATTATAGTAAAATCATAAAAAATATACAGTTAACATTTGAAAGATTTTACTTTAATGTAAATTTATTTGCTGACTCATTAACATAAAAATACACAGAATAAATTATAAATCCTCAAAATGAGAAAACATTAGAAGTTTGAATGGAGATATGAAAAGCAGAGCCAAGATCGTTCATAAGGTCAAACTAGAAATTTATCACTAGGATTTGTTGCAACCTAACAAAATCAAAGTAAAACTCAACCTCTCCTGTGCTTCTCATTGCCATATAGAAATAACTATCCAGTTCTATGAAGAAAAAAAAATCTTCAAAATTAATTTTGAAATGTCTCAGATGGATATTCATTCATGAGTAACCCAGAGGTGACATGGACAATGTCATAGTAAAGTTTTGTAAAGATGAAACCTAAAATTGAATATTTGTACATATTTAATGCTAGCCAGTACATCCAAAAAAAAAAAAAAATACAATGAGTCACAAGATCCAATGGGATCTTGGAATATAGCTTAGAATATATATAGGAATTGATGCATTTAGTATCCTTCAAGCAGTATACATAAACATTACTTTGAAACCAACTTTTTGATTAAATATGATTTTTAGTTAAATATCTTTATGATACTTTGTTTAAAAAATAAAAGTATTTCAATAAAAAAGTAAAAAATAAATATGGAAAATAAATAATTTTATATAACTAATACACATAATTTCATATAGTTTTTCTAGACCTGGAAAAGATATCCTTTCTATTATATGGTAATCTGTAAATTTGGGAATAAAATGAACAAGTGATAAAGCAAATATCCTATAAGCAAATTTTGAAAACCTAGTCAAAAGCCTTCTAATAATGTTTTACTCAACCTCTACAGAGAGATGAAGTAATCTGTCAATTTGTCACTTGGTTATTCATTCAACAAATATTCTTGAGCACCTTCTATTTTGCTGGCATTGCTAAAAGCACTGGAGTACAACACTTATCTGAAATGATGCTCTGAAGAAAATCAATGAGACAAAGCACTGCATGTAAATCTATTAAATATTTAATTTTTGTAAATTTATGTACTTTTACAGAAGATTAAGATGCTAGATGAGGAAAAACTCAATTCTGTCTCTTAAAAAATTTCTTTTGTAGATAGCCCGAAAATCAAATGAAAAGTATATTGAATGATTAATAAGTTAATAGTTGAACAACCTTTTTCAAGTAGTGCTAATTCTTATATGATGACAACCTTGAGGCTCCATTTTTTTTTTAAAGATTTTATTTATTTATTTATTTATTTGACAGAGAGACACAGCCAGCGAGAGAGGGAACACAAGCAGGGGGAGTGGGAGAGGAAGAAGCATGCTCCCAGTGGAGCAGGGAGCCTGATGCGGGGCTCGATCCCAGGACCCTAGGATCACACCGTGGGCCGAAGGCAGACACAACGACTGAGCCATCCAGGTGCCCCTTGAAGCTCCATTTTTGTAATCTTAAATCTCATATATGTTTAAAATTGTCTTGAATCTCAAGAATTAATTACAAGCTGTTTGTTATGGGTTAAATTGTGTTCCCTCAACATTTTTATGTCAAAGTCCTAAACACCAGTACCTTATAATGTGACTGCATAGATAGGATCATCTAAGAAATAGGTAAGTTAACATTGTCTTTTGACAATGAGATTACTAAACTGGGCTCTAATACAATATGACTACTGTCCTTATACAAAGAGGAGGTTAGGGCACAGACACACACAGAAGGAAGACTATGTGAAGACCCAGGGAAAAGATGGCCATTTAGAAGACAGAGAATGTAGTCAGCAGTGAATCTTCAGCTATCAGGCAATTTGGGGTCTTCCTCAACTGCAAAGAGACCTCTTGCCTGGAGTCTTGACCTTTCCAGACATCTCAGACATTTTGGCTGAATAAGATGGGGTAATAAAGGCCAAAGATAGCTCTGTTGGAAACTCTTTGCTACATAGCTCCCCACAGGATTGGACACTACTCACTACAGAGCTCCCTAAGCGGTTGGCAATGACTTCTTCAGGTCTTTATTGCCAGTTGATATGGTCCTATACATAATTCTGATTTCTCTAACTTTTATAGATATTGGTCTCTAATACATATTTTGCACTCAAAACCTGTCTCAGCTTCTGGTTTTTGTTGTTGTTTTTGTTTGTTTTTTGTTTTAAGCCAATCTTAAATAGTTGGTACCAGGAGTGTCTGGAGAAAATAGGTAATACAATTTAGTTAAAGAGGAGAATCACTCAGTGCTTATCAGCAAATGAGGACCAAATTACTAGTGGTAGGTAAGCACAGATAGATCATGGTCCACAGTATAAACCTCATTAATATTTTAATTAGTGATGAATTGAGGAGATGTAACTATGGAAGGGAATTTAGTAGCTGGTGTGATGCATCAGGCATTTGGAGATATTGAAAAGTAATAGTGATAATAAAAATAAGTATGTTTAGTATAGGACTGAAAAAATAATAAAGAGCTGAGGGCCAGTGATAGACAATTAAAAGCCTGGTATGAAAGCCAAAAGACCTATTTGTTTGCTAACAAAGGAGCTATCATCTCCCATATCAATAGAGGTGGGAACAGAGCCAAGTCCAAGGACTGTACTCTTAGAATTAATAATCAAGAGCAGCTGAACTTCAAAGATGATTAAACAATCAATAAAAGAATAAGAATGACGCTGAAATAAGAACTCTGATTAGACAAATCTGAAGCCTTGAAACATTGATGGGACATCTGGGTGGGAATATGCAAAGGTTTTGACCCTCTTCTATAATTCTAAACCTAAGAAGAGACCTATTTTACCCTACTAAGAGTTATCCCCACCCCTGTGGTAGAAGAAAATGCAGAGACTACTCTCTGAATTTAAGAAGATGAAAAAAGCCCCATTCAGTTGGCATCCAGCACCTTTCCTGACAAATGGACTTATGACTAGGGTTAAGGGTCAGCACAGCTTAGCTGGAGATGTGCTGGGTCTGTAAGGAAGAAAAAGTACTATACCCAAAAGAACTGAAATATATAACCAGTATGTGCCAACAGGAATTAGAAATTGGAAAATTACACATAGAATTGAAGTTTGAATGGCTGATCAAGAGGTGGTGGATGATGGAGCATAAGTTTGTTTTAATTATGTCATGGCAAAGTATCCCAAGATACAGTATGAACATGTAAGGACTCCAGGAGACAATGTAAACTGACTACTAGGATTATTTCCCCCAAAATAGGGGAAAGGATGGTCTAAATTGACCAGAATTAAAATGACAGAATTGTTACAAGTAGTCAGAAAGGACTAAAAGTTGAGAAAATTGACATTCTGTATATTGTTGGAAGACCCACTACATAATTATTTTCTTTAGGGAGGCCCAAAAAGTGTGGTAGTGGCATTAAAAGAAATGCATTTACCAAGAAGGAAAATGGTCCCAAAATAAAGTCATGGATGTATGGCCAGTTAATTTCTGACAAAGGAGCCAAGAATATACAAAGGGGAAAGACAAGTCTCTTCAATAAAAGGTGTTGGGAAAACTGGGCAGCCACATACAAAATAATAAAAATGGACCACTGTTTTACAACATACACAAAAATAAACTCTGAATGGATTAAAAACTTGAGTGTAATATCTGAAACCATAAGATTCTTAGAAGAAAATACAGGCAGTAACCTCTTGACATTAGTCTTGGCAATAATATTTGAATCTGACAACAACAAAAGCAAAGGCATCAAAAGGAAATGTAAACAAGTGGGACTATGTCAAACCAAAGAGGTGTCTGTACAGCAAAGGAAACCATCCACAAAATGAAAAAGGAAGCTACCAAATGTGAGAAAGTATTTGAAAATTATATATCTGATAAGAGGTTAGTATCCAAAATATATAAAGAACTCATATAACTCAATAGCAAAATGCAATCCAATTTAAAAATGGGAAGATTTAAATATACATTTTTCCAAAGGTAGATGGCCAACAGGTATGTAAAAAGGTGCTCAACATGACTAGTCATCACATAAATGCAAATCATAACTATAATGCTATATCACCTCACATCTGTTAGAATGGCTATGATCAAAAAGGCAAGAAATAAGTATTGGTAAGGATGTGGAGAAAAAGGAACTCTTGTGCACTACTGGTGGGAATATGAATTGGTACAGCCACTTTGGAAAACAGTATGAAGATTTCTCAAAGAATTAAAAACAAAACTACCGTATCATCCAGAAATTTAACTTCTGTGTATTTATATGAAGAAAATGAAACACTAATTTGAATAGATATATGAAACTCCATGTTTATTGTAGCATTGCTTATAACACACAAGATATGGAAGCAACCTAAGTGGCCACTGACGTATAACAGGAGAAAGAAATTGTATATATCTCTAATGAAATATTACTCAGCCATAAAAAAGAAAAGAATCTTGCCATTTGTGACAACATGGATGGACTTTGAGATCATCATGCTAAGTGAAATGGAGAGAGAAAGATGAATACCATATGACATCACTTATATGTAGAATGTAAAACAACAACAAAACCTAAGAAAAATAAGCTTATAGATACACGGAACAGGTTGATTGTTGCCAGGGGCAGAAAGGGCATGGAGCTGTAAAACGAGTGAAGATGATAAAAAGTTAAAACTTCTGGTTATAAGATAAATAAGTCATGGGGATGTAATGTACAGTATGGTGACTATAGTTAATTATACTGTATTGAATATTTGAAAGTTGCTAAGATAGTTCTTAAAAGTTCTCATCACAAGAGGAAAAAATTCGTAATTACGTATGATGACAGATGTTAACAAGACTTATTGTATGATCATTTTGCCAAGTATACAAGTATCGTGTCATTATGCTGTATACCTGAAATTAAAATGTTATTTGTCAATTATACCATAATTGGTATGTCAAAAATGGCAGAAGTGTTTTACAGGCAGTCAGAAAGGGACTAAAAAATTGAGAAAATGAGCATTCTGCATATGGCTGGATAACCAGTAAATAATAACATTCCTCAGGAGAGCCCAAAGAAGACACCGTTTATGGAAGCAATTAGGACTCAGGACCATGTTGTTGAGAGGAACATCAGCATCACTAAAAAGTCAACTGGTGGCTGTCTTCTGTAGACCAGACTGATGATAGAACGCACTGCTATAAAGCTTATATTTGCTGATAGAATGGAGATGAAAGCCTCCTTAAAAAGCTATAAGCCAAGTGATGGTAGTTAATCATGACAAGCTAGGTTAATGCAATTATTCTAATGACTTACAAGGTAACGTGAGGGTCGGGGTGGGTGAACATTATAGAATTATGGAGATGGTTCTGAGAACACAGTATCAATAGGGACAAATATATGGGTATTCAGCAAGGGTATAAAAGTCAGTTTATAGCAGCAGAACTAATTAAAGATGGATGACCAGGAAGCTGACTGCTAAAGGCATAGGTGAGGAAAAAATATTTTGTAAGGATGAAGTTCATGCTCTGATGTAGAGTATGCTTTAAATCAAAGATTTTATATGATGCTGTATTCTCAATCAGGAGGATACATGACACTAAGAACCAAACAGGAAAATTTAGACGGCTCTACTTACAACATTTTAGAACCCCCTGATGTCAATCCTGTTAAGACTGTACTCTTGGACTAATCAGATGTGAAACCTGGAGTTTACACCCTGACACTATTCTAGGAACTAAGTTGAGGAAAAATCATGACTTAATTCATTAGGCAAACTTAAACTTAAAATTAATTCCTTTTATACACATTGGTATCTAGGAATAAAAAGTATGTAACTCAGAATCACCTAAAGGAGTTTGTTTTACATCAAAAATTTTTGTTAACAAGGTGGTATAATTTATTGGTGGTAGATAAGTTTATTAGTTAGAAGACAAAACAACTAAAAAATGTATTATACAGAAGACCCAGGATAGCACATGGAAAAAATGCAAAGCCAACTAAAAAACACAGGAATCCTCGAAGAATAAGGAATTGAAATATCTATGAGAGTGAGGGTGAAAGAACTGGTTAAAGTGTGTTTTTAAGAAAAAATAAATAGAACAGCAGCACCCTTCCATCCTCTAAATAATTTAGAATATTTGCTATTAGATGCATTTGGTTTTATTGTATCTGTAAATACCTTGTCAAGTATTTTGCACAATGTGTACATTACAGAGTAATCCAGAAAGGCCACTTATTTTTTTATCTGTTTCTACGCATGACTGATCACAAAATCCTTCTAACTAGCATTCTCTATAACAAGAAAATTTCACAGAATCCAGGTACATCCTGCTAAAATGGATTCTTTGAAAAAGGAATAAGTACATTGCACCCATATTTACCACTTACCCATCTGCTTTCCAGGTTCAAAATTACTCTCTTCTCCCATTCTTTTTATCCTTGTGGATTTGTCTCTTTTATAATATAATGGCTTTTTACGTATAATTCATTCAAAAAGTACATAAGTCATAAGTTCACAGATGGATGAACTAGCAAAAATTTAAAACAATAAAGATTTGATGAATTTAACACCACCAATATCCTAAGCCCTCTCAATTATTGCCCCTTATCTTACTATCGCAGTTAATTAGGGTTGCCCAGTTTTGAATATACTGTACATGAAATCAAATTGTAAATACTCTTAACTGTCTAAGTTTGTTTGTCCTTTCAATATTTTTTTAAATTTTATTTAAGTTTACTTCTGTTATATGTGCTGGTAGACATAGGTACTTTTTATAATAGGTTGCAGAATTTCTGAGTTGTAGGAAAGGGGTATATGTAGCTTTATCAGGTTGTCAAACTGTTTTCCAAAATGTTTGTAGTTATTTAATAACAACAAAAAAATGGATCTTCCAGTTGCTCCATAATCTACCCAACACTAATATAATTAGTCTTTAAATTTTAATTTGGAGGCCAACTGGAGTATATCTATAGAGATTTCCCATGATACTTTACTTTTCATTTCCTTGTCACTTATAAATTTTACTACCTTTCCACATGTGTAATAGTTATGTGGATATCATCTTTCTGATGTTCTCATTCAAGTATTTGTCAGATTTTTCTATTGGGTTTTGTGTTTTGTTTCTGTTTTTTTTTTTTTTTAGATTATTATTTGCTGGAGATTCTTGTATGCTCTGTCATTTATATGTATTAAAATATAATCTATGGTTTCCCTTTAACTCTCCAAATAATGTCCTTGAAGAAAATGTTTACTTTTATTACAGTCCCATTATCAGTGTTTTCTCTCATGGTATATCTCCTGTGCCCTGTTTAAGATATATGTGCCTATTTCTGGGGTACCTGGGTGGCTCAGTACATTGACCATCGGACTCTTGATTTTGGCTCAGGTCAGGATCTCAGCGTCTTAAGATAGAGCCCCATTTTGGGCTCTGAGCTCAGCGGGGAGTCTGCTCCAGACTCTCACTCTCTCTCTCCCTCTGCCCTCTGCCCCTTGCCCACTTGCACTCACTTTCTAAAATAAATAAATAAATCCTTTAAATATATATATATATATTTGCCTTTTTCAATATCATGAATGTAATTTTCTTGAATCCATACATGAAGTTATGAATATATTCTTCTAGAAGCTCTATAGTTTACCATCCACAGTTACATAAACAATACATCTTTATGTAATTCACATTTCTATATGTTGTTAAGATATGAGTCGGGAAAACATTTTCCTGCTTGAATTTTCAGTTTACCTGTACTATTTCTGAAAACTACATTTTTTTCCTCACATTTGTTTTAAGGAAAAATGAGCAGCATGTGTGGATTTGTTTTTGGACTGTTTCTATTCAAAAATCCATTTACTGTTATTTGAGTGGATACTTGAGAGGGAGGGAAATAAAGAACAATTTTTAAATCTTTAAATGGATGCTATAAACATTAATGTTAGATGAAATCTGGACTTTTTATTAACAAATTGAAACTTTAATAATTGAACTGAGTCTGTTCATGGAACTAATAATAAACTTTTTTTTTTAAGCTATCTAAGGGCAACTTTGAATAATGGTCTCTCTTGAGATTTCACTCAAAGAGGACATAAATCCGTGTGATGACTGATGATAAATGTTGACTTGGCTAGACTGTGGCACCCAATTGTTTGGTAATGTGATGAGCACTGGGTGTTAACATGCAACTGATGGGGGCGCCTGGGTGGCACAGCGGTTAAGCGTCTGCCTTTGGCTCAGGGCATGATCCCGGCGTTATGGGATCGAGCCCCACATCAGGCTCCTCTGCTATGAGCTTCTTCCTCTCCCACTCCCCCTGCTTGTGTTCCCTCTCTCGCTGGCTATCTCTATCCTGTCGAATAAATAAATAAAATCTTAAAAAAAAAATGCAACTGATGAATAACTGAACTCTATAACTGAAACTAATGATGTACTATCTACTGGCTAATTGAATTTAAATTAAGAAAAAGAAATACACTTATCATGGTAAGCACTAATCTGTGGAATTGCTGAATCACCATATTATATACCTGAAACTAATATAACACTGTATATTAACTATACTGGAATTAAACTTTAATTTAAAAAACACTAGTATAGATGTTGTTATAAAGGTATTTTGTACAAGTGGTTAAATTTTCAATCAGTTGACTTTAAATAAAGGAAATCACTCTCAATAATATTTTGGGCCTCACCCAATCAGTGGAAAGTCTTAAGAGCAAAACAAGTTTCCCAGAGAAGGAAAATGCAGTCTCCAGACTATAACATAGAAACCTTGCCTGACTGTAACTTCAACTCTTGCCTGAGTTTCCAGGATTCCAGTCTACCTTTCAGATTTCAGACTTGTCAGCCCCCACAATGAGCCAATTCCTTAAGCTCTCTCCCACTCTCTCAACTCTGTGTGGGTGTGCACACGTGTGTGTGACACTTTGAAACCACTCTCTAACTTACTATTTAAGTTTGAACTTCAATGGTGAGTACAATCACCATCTGAATATTAGATATGCCATATGTATTACTTTGCTAGGGTTGTCATAACCATGCTATAAATTAGGTGGCATAAACAATAGGAATTTATATTTTGCAGTTCTGGCAGATAGAAGTCTGAAATCAAGGTGTTATAAGGATAAGTCTCTGTTCCAGGCCTCTGACCTTGGCTTGTATATGGCTGTGATTCTGTTCACATGGAGTTTCCTCTGTATGTGTCTTTGTCTAAATTTCCCCCTCCTTTTTTTTTAATAAAGATACCAGTCATATTAGGTTAGGACCCACTGCAATGACTTCAGTTTAACTAATTACATTTACAATCACCAAATTTCTAAATAATAAAGTATCCGTGCCTTAGACACTTATTCCAAGCAAGAGGTAGTAAGAATGTTACATTTTGACATACTGGGTGTTGGGACTTCAACATATGAATTTTGATGGGACACAATTCAACCCATAATACCATGTAAAACTTGGCAGTCTTCCCTGATTTAATTTTTTAATATTAAGAAACAAAGTAATATTTGTTTTTCTATAAAGTAGTATAAATCTGTCACTTAAAAATTTTATCTTTCTCCAGATTATGATCTGCTATGCTAGGCTTACTTTTTCATTAGCTTTTCATTTATTTTTCTCATTCACAAGTATCTTCTAATTGATAAAAATTTGGTATTGTTTGGGTTTTGGCAGCTAACTGCCTCTAAGCCATGTCTACCTCCAGATTAAGTAATATTACTTTTATTAAAAAATTAAAATAAGAAAATTACATTTATTTAACTGTATCCAATTCAAATTTCACCCTTTCTACATTATATGGCATCATAACTAGTATATCGTTCATTTACACATGATTTTCTAAAATCTGTTAATGGATGAGTCTACTTTGATTTTTTAGGCTTGATAACAATTATTAATATTAAATTATTGTATCTTTATTGTTTTGTCATAGCTTGTCAGTAAAGAAAAACTCCAATCTATGTCCACTATGTTTTCAGGAATAAATTAATGCTTTAGCTCTCTCATGCTGGAACAAATGTTTCCATTATTGAATCCATCTAGAAAACTTCTAGGACACATATAGGCTTTGGATAATCCTATTCATTCATAAAAGAACAGAGACATATACTTTAAGACCCACTTCTGATATTTCTTTGTATTGTTGCATTAAAGTTACAAGCTAATTATAGCCATTTTCTTTTATCCTGTATAACCTTAACTATTCAGTTGTGGAGGACATAAAACATATTCTAAATTGTGTGCTGCAGGAAGTATTGCCATTCATAGAGAAAGAGTGAGCATAATTACTTACTTAGATTAAGCAAGCCTTCCCAATGCTGGCATTTATTATACACATTTACAAATTGTAAAAAGCTTTAAAAATACATGTGAGTTAGTGAAAAAAAAAAAAAAAGAAGAAGAACGTTGTCAAAATCACTGGTGACTGGAGTACATTGTTTTTATAAGTATATATTTGTGTGTCTTTTTCTTGAAATTTAAACTCAACCTATATTTGAGTATATATTAATAATTAAGCTTACTAATCTAGATATGTTTAAAAGTCCATGTTGGGTTATGAAAGTGTATGCCTGCTTATTTTGAGTTGCTCTTAAAACCCCAATTTATAAAATAATCAACACTAATTAAACATGGAGAAACCCAATAAATAATTTAGGAAACAAACACAAGGAAAACAACTTATATTTTACTTTTTGATGATAAACAATAGAATGACAGAATTTTGTATTTTTTAATCATACCGCATTGGAATTTAGTTCTATAAATCTCCATGCATCCCAGTGCCTGTTAAATAGCACAGAATAAAATCAATGGTCAATGAAATTGTATTTTCAAGCTTCAAAGTGCTATAAACAATAGCATACCATAAAATAGAAAACCATAAAAAAGCAAAATCTTTTGTAAGGAATATAATTGATTGTTTCTTTTCTGGTGGTGATAGTGGTGGTAGTGATTTGAATATCAAATAAGAACTATTATAATAATAGTTACAATATGTTACTTCAGATTCTGAAAATGACTGTGACTTTTACATAGACTATGTTTTGCCAATTATCTAAGCATAGTCTGTCTCACTGGTAGAGATACAGAGTGGGAGACTTGTAGATATCAGTTGTGACCACTACAAGGAAATGTGATCTTAGAGGCAGTCACCTTTATTTTAGAAGACAGTCATTTGGTTAAATGTGCAGTTCAGACCAAGAAACATTAAATCAACTTGATGCTCAGTCCAAGGTTAACAGAGAGCCTCTTAAATTATCCTGCCTAGGGTCAAATTCTTCCTGGAAATCAGTAGATCAGAGATGCTAGAAACCAGGCTTAAAGAAAGAAACATCTCTATAAAGATTCAAAATTTTATTCTAAAAATTTTTTTTAATATTTTATTTATGCACAAGCAAGGGGAGCCGCAGGCAGAGGGAGAAGCAGGCCCCCCACAGAGCAAGGAGCCCAATGTGGAACTCAATCCCAGGACCCTGGGATCCTGACCTGAGCTGAAGGCAGACACTTAACTGACTGAGCCACCCAGGCTTCCCAAAGATTCAAAATTTTTAATAAAGAACGACCAATTTACTAATAATTTCATAACTAAGTATAGCTAAAGAATGCCAAATGATCTTTCCTTTAATCTTGATGACATCTGAATTTCTGACATAAATAATCAGAAAAAAAGCACAGTACCAAAAAAGTGGGATGTTTTCAACCTAAATTTTTACTTCAAACTTTCATAGGTAGGAGGTAGATACCAGAGACAAACAGGGAAAAGCTCATCAGAAATAGTATATAAGAACTAGAAGTTATTCTACTTTCTTTTAATGAAACATTCCCCCCAGAATGTTGTAGTTACTCAATAAATGTTAGAAATCAGTTGAATTATGAACACTCTTACAAAGTCATATACACACACACACACATTCACACACACATAAATAAATAAACAGATAGATAGATAGATAGATAGATAGATAGATAGATAGATAGATGATAGATAGATAGATAGGTAGATAGACTGCAAAATATTTGTCTGTTCTGAGGGAAATGGAAGAAATATGTCTCCATGCTATTTTGTTCTTATAAATAAGATACCTTTCTAGTCCCTAGTGGTGAATATTATTTGTCACACTGAAAAATTTGTTTTATATTATGGTAATCTAAAGTGATGAAAAACATTACTCCTAAAAAATGTGACACTATAGAAAAACAAAAAGTATCTGAATTTTTAAGACAAGAAAAATTCACATATTCGCTATTCTTAAAGACACGCATTTCCGAAACTTCAAGTAAAAAAATATACATTGTATTCTCAGGTGCCTTTTCAGATAAATAGTTCATGACACTATTTTTTTAAATATTTCTTTTGTTTTTGGCTTATTTTTGCTTTCTTAGATAAAAACTTGTTTCAGTGTAGAGAAAAACTATTTTTTTCCCCAAAGTAAAACACAAAGGAAGATATAGGAAGTTATCCAGTGATATGAATCACTGCGAACTATCAATTCACACAGTTGTACAACAACAACAATAAAAACACTTAAAATTTCCTGAGTAATAAAATTAACTTTTTTTTTTTAACTCTTGAAAAATTTGCCTACATTCTTTATAGAGATGTTAGTTTCGTTTTAATTTTTCAGATTTTTCTTTGGCATATCTTGATAGACAATTGACTTATTTTGTACTCCTTTGCATTTTTAAAATAAATAAATTATAAATTTCTAAGTCTTAATAAATGTTAAAGTAATCTTGCTCAATTGAGAATATCCGAACCTAGAGATTTTATAAAATTAGAACGTACATAGCAGGAAATCCTATTTTCAATATTTGCAAACTGAGAACATTTGCACAGTCTTAAATATTTGCACTAAGAACATATGTGCATTAAAAACATTAACTTTATTTTCTTTTCTCTCCATATGCAAAAGAACTAGTTTCTTAATCTGGCTTTTATTTTTCTTTTTTCAAATTTTGTCAAATAAAGTGTTCAGACACATTAATAGAATTTATGGTTTAAAAAAAGAATGGAAGAATAATGTATAGCTATCCAAATTCTACCCTGAAAACTGAACTGTTTATTAATTTTTTAAAATAAAATAGCCAAGAAAACTCAGTCTTTACTGAACCAAAGAAAAGGCTACAACCTAAACCACAGGTTGATAAGTAAAGATACAGAGAAAAAAAATAATAAAGGGAAAATACTAATTGTAGAGTTGATACTCAATGGTGAAGGGATCAAGCCCCGCATTGGGCGTCACACTCAACAGGGAGTCTGCTTGAGATTCTCTCTCTCCCTCTCTTTCCAGTCCCTCCCCAGCCTTGTGCTCTCTCTAATAAATGAATAAATCTAAAGCAAAAGCAAAAGAAAAAAAAGAAACAACTTAAGATGCTAAATTTGTTTCAAATACACCAGAAGTAATTCTCATAATATAATAGATACACAATCGAAAATTACTCAGCAAAAAAGAAAGAATGAGATCTTGCTGCTTGTGACAACATAGATGGACCTGAGGGTGCTATGCTTAGTAAAATAAGTCAGACAGAGAAACAAATACCATATGATTTCACTTATATGTGAAATTTATACAACAAAGCAAATGAACAAAGAAGGAAATAAACAAGCAAACAAAAAACTAGACTTCTAAATAGAACAAACTGATGGTTACCAGAAGAGAAGGGTTGGGGTTGAAATAAAGGGGTTAAGAAACACAAAACAGGTTATAAAATAGATAAGTCACAGAGATGAAGAGTACAGAATTAAGAAGATAGTCAATAATATTGTAATAATGTTTGGTGACAGATGGTGACTACATTTATCATAGTGAGCACTGAGTAACGTATAGAATTGTTAAATCACTGTGTTGTAGACCTGAAACTAACAATGTATGTTGACTATACTTCACTGAAAAATGAATTATAAAAATAATATACAAGTTTAAAGGTGTGAGGCAAGAAAAGGTTGACCCAAGGATCTTTGATTCTACCTACTAATGTTTGTAAATGTGAGTGTTTATGAAATAGAGCATGTCTCATAATTTTAATAATACTAAAACTTGATGACCAATAAATTTTATAAAATGTAAACCATTAAAAAATGTCAAAATATTAGAATTTAATTAAAAGCATATAAAATTAATAAATTTGGAAAATCCTGATTAAAGAATAGATTGGTAACTACGGCATATAATTAATGTAACTAAAATATACAAAAGTGAATGGGACAAATGCGTATGGAAATGAAAGCAAATTTTTTTTTTTTTAGGGGCGCCTGGGTGGCTCAGTCATTAATGGTCTGCCTTCAGCTCAGTGCGTGATCCCGGAGTCCTGGGATCGAGCCCCACATCAGGCTCCTCCGCTGGGAGCCTGCTTCTTCCTCTCCCATTCCCCCTGCCAGTGTTCCCTTTCTTCCTGGCTGTCTCTCTCTATCTGTCAAATAAATAAATAAAATCTTAAAAAATTTTTTTATTGAGAATCAATGGATACTGCATATAAAGAATAGACTTTTTGCTATTAGTCAAAATGATAAAGTAAACCAGAGAAGAAATTAAAATATGTATATGACTTCTAAATACGTTCACACCTACAATACAAAAATAACCACAGATCATATGAAAAAGGAAAGAAATCAAAGGAAGCATTAGAAAGAGATAATGTGACAAATAGAAGATGACACAATCAAGAACAAAAGTATCTCATTTTACAGTAAATATAAATAAGATATATTCAAGAAAATAAGCATTTCAATATTTAGATCACAAAAAACCCTTTAAGTCAGCACACAACAAAATTGATAACATGATACTGAGTTGAATACAAAGCATCTTTTTAATGTTTCAAGTTTTTATTTGAATTCCAATTAGTTAACATATAGGATAATATTATGGCAGGAGGAAAATTTAGTGATTCATCACTTATACATAATACCCAGTGCTCATCACAAGTGCCCTCCTTAATACCATTCAGCCCATCCCCCACAACAACCCTCCCTCCATCAACCCTCAGTTTGCCCTCTATAGTTAAGCATCTGTTTCTTGGTTTTCCTCCCTTTTTTTTTCTTTCCCCTATGTTCATGTTTTATTTTTAAATTCCACATATGAGTGAAATCATATGGTGTCTGCCTCTCTCTCTTTCATTTTACTTAGCATATTACAGTCTAGCTCCATCCATGTCATAGCAAATGGTAATGGCAAGATTTCATTACATTTTTATGGATGAGTAATATTCCATTGTGTGTATGTATGTGTGTGTGTGTGTGTGTGTGTGTGTGTGTGTGAGTATCCTCTTTATCCATTCATCAGTTGATGGACATTTGGGCTCTTTCCATAATTTGCTATTGTTGAAAACGATGCTATGAACGTCAAGGCACATGTGCCCTGCAATTGAGTATTTTTGTATCCTTTGGATAAATACCTAGTAGTGCAATTGCTGTGTCATAGTGTAATTTTATTATTAACATTTTGAGGAACCTCCCTACTGTTTTCCACAATGGTTACATCAGTTTGCATTCCAACAGTGTAAGAGGGTTTGCCTTTCTCTGCATCCTTGCCACCATCTGGTGTTTCCCAAATTGTTAATTTTAGCCATTCTGACAGCCAATGTAGTTTTGATTTGTATTTCCCTCATGATAAATGATGTGGAGCATCTTTTCATGTCTCAGTCAACTGCATGTCTTCTTTGGAAAAATATCTATTCATGTCTTATGCCCATTTCTTCCCTGGATTATTTATTTTTTGTATTTTGAGTTTGATAAGTTCTTTATAGATTTTGGATACTAACCCTTTATCAAATATGTCATTTGAAAATATCTTCTCTCATTCTATAGGCTGACTTTAGTTTTGTTGATTATTTCCTTCACTGTGCAGAAGCATTTTATCTTGATGAAGTCCAAGTAGTTTATTTTTGCTTTTGTGTCCCTTGCCTCAGTAGACATATCTAGAAAGGAGTTGCTATGGCCGATGTCAAAGAGGTTATTGCTTGTGTTTTCCTGTTGGATTTTGATGGTTTCCTATCTCACAGGTCTTTCACCTATTTTGAATTTATTCTTGTGTATGGTGTAAGAAAGTGGTCCAGTTTCATTCTTCTGCATGTTGCTGTCCAGTTTTTCCAAGACTATTTGTTGAAGAGACTGTCTTTTTTCCCATTGGATATTCTTTCCTGCTTTATTGACGATTAGTTGTGCTTACAGTTGTGTGTCTGTTTCTGGGTTTTCTATTCTGGTCCATTGATCTGTGTGCCTATTCTTGTGCCAGTACTAACTTTTCTGAGGACTACTGCCATGTAATATTACTTGAAGTCCAGAATTGTGATGCCTCTAGCTTTGCTTTTCTTTTTCAAGATTGCTTTGGTTATTCAGGGTCTTTTGTGGTCAATTTTTCAGATTGTTTGTTCTAGCTCTGTGAAAAATGCTGTTGATATTTTCATAGGGATTGCATTAAATGTGTAAATTGTTTTGGGTAGTACAGATTTTGAATAATATTCGTTCTTCCAATCCATGAGCACGGAATGTCTTTCCATTTCTTTGTCTCATCTTCAATTTGTTTCATCAGTGTTTTGTAGTTTTCAGAGTACAGGTCTTTCACCTTTTTGGTTAAGTGTATTCCTAAATATCTTAATGCTTTTGGTGTAATTGTAAATGGGATTGATCCTTTCTCTTTTTTTCTACTTCATTATTGGTGTATAGAAATGCAACAGATTTCTGCACATTGATTTTGTATACTGCGACTTTACTGAATTCATGTGTCCGTTCTAGCAGTTTTTTTGGTGCAATCTTTCAGGTTTTCTATATAGAGTATAATGTTATCTGCAAGTAGTGAAAATCTGACTTCTTCCATGCCAATTGGAATGCTTTTTATTTATTTTTATCATCTGACTGTTGTGGCTGGGACTTTCAGTACTATTTTAAATAACAATGGTGGGGCACCTGGGTGGCTCAGTCAGTTTAGTGTCAGAGTCTTGATTTTGACTCAGATATTGATCTCAGGGTCATGAGATCAAGCCCAACAACATGCTCCATGCTGGGCATGTAGCCTGCTGAAGATTCCCTCCCTCTTTCTCCCTCTCCCTCCCCCATTCACATTCTCTAAATACATAAGGAATAGCAGGGAAATCGGTAGGAGAAGGAAGGGAATAATGAAGGGGGGGGTAAACAGAAGGGGGAATGAACCACGAGAGACTGTGGACTCTGGGAAACAAACTGAGGGTTTCAGAGGGGAAGGGTGTGGGGGGATGGGCTAGCCTGGTGAAGTGTATTAAGGAGGGCACCTATTGCGTGGAGCACTGGGTGTTATACACAACCAATGAATCATGGAACACTACATCAAAAACTAAGGATGTACTGTATGGTGACTACATAATGTAATAAAAAAAAAAAAGAAAGAAAGAAAAAGAAAAATGTTACCACAACAGAGAACTTCCCAAATCTTCTCAATTTTACATATTCTGTTAAGTTATAGAACACAAGAGTTATAAAGCAATCTTTCATATTTCCCAGAAAATAAATAAATCTGCTTTGGAAACTCTTAAAAAAAATAAAAAAACAAACAAACAAACATTTGCAAGAGTGGACATCCTTGTCTTCACACTGACCACAGAGGAAAAGCTCTCAGTTTTTCCCCACTGAGGATGATATTGGCTCTGGGTTTTTCATAGATGACCTTTATTATGTTGAAATATATCTCCTCTGAACCTGCTTTGTTGAGGGTTTTTATCACTAATGGATGTTGTATTTTGTCAAATGCTTTTTCTGCATCTATTGAAAGATCATATGCTTTTTGTTCCTTCTTTTATTAGTATATTATAACAAGTTGATTGGTTTGCAAATACTGAAGCACCCCTGCAGCCCAGGAATAAATTCTACTGGACTGTGGTGAATGATTTTTTTTAATGTATTCTTGGATTTGGTTTACTAGTATACAGTTGGGATTTTTGCATCCATGTTTGTCAGGGATAGGAGTTTAATAGATTTGCATCTTACATGTAGGTTTGTGATGCATTTTGAATTAATTTTTGTGAAAGGTGAATATCTGTGTAAAAAATTATTTATTTTTTAAATGTGGACGTCCAGTTTTCCCAGCACTATTTATCAAAGAGAATGTCTTTGCTACTTTATTTTGACCTTCCTTCTTTTTAAAAGATCATCTGACTATATTCTGTGATCTCTGTTCTATTCTATTGGTCTATTTGTCTATCATTTTGGCAATACCACACTATGTTGATTATGGTAGCTTTATATTAAGTCTTAAAGTTGGGTAGTGCCAGTCGTCCAATTTTCTTCACCTTTAGTATTGTGTTGGTTATTGTGTAAAGTATATATTTTTAGTTAACATTTTATTGCAATTTAATAATTAAAAGGCAACATTCTTTATCTTGTTCAATGAATTTGCTCTGAAAGAAATTGAAAATGGCACAAAGAAATGAAAAACCATTCCATGTTCGTGGATTAGAAGACAAATATTGCTAAACTCTCTATGCTACCCAAAGCAATCTATACACTAATGCAATCCCTATGAAAATATCAACAGCATTTTTCACAGAGCTAGAACAAACAATCCTAAAATTTGTATGGCATCACAAAAGACCCTGAATAGCCAAAGCAATCTTGAAAAAGAAAAGAAAAGCTAGAGGCATCACAATTCTGTACTTCAAGCAATATTACAAGGCAGTAGTCATCAAAACAGTTGGTACTAGCACAAAAATAGGCACAGAGATCAATGGAACAGCAACTCCTTTCTAGATATGTCTACTGAGGCAAGGGAAACAATAGCAAAAATAAACTATTTGGACTTCATTAAGATAAAGTGCTTCTGCACAGTGAAGGAAACAATCAACAAAACTAAAGTCAGCCTATGGAATGGGAAAAGATATTTGCAAATGACATATCATAAAGGGTTGGTATCCCAAATATATAAAGAACTTATAAAATCCGGGGTGCCTGGGTGGTTCAGTTGGTTATGTGTCTGCCTTCAGCTCATGTCATGAGCCCTGCAATGGGCTCCCTGCTCAGCAGGGAGCCTGCTTCTCCCTCCGCCACTCTCCCTAATTGTGCTCTCTCTCTGTCAAATAAATTAATAAAAATATTTTTAAAAAGAACTTATAAAATCCAACAACCCAAAAATGCATAATCCAGTAAAAAAAAAAAATGGGCAGAAGGCAAAAGTGGCTATTTTTCCGAAGAAGACATCCAGATGACTAACAGACACATGAAAAAATGCTCAACATCATTCATCATCAGGGGAAATATAAATCAAACCTACAATGAGATATCACTCACACCTGTAAGAATGGCTAAAAGCAACAACATAAGAGGCAGCAGGTGTAGGAGAGGATGTGGAGAAATGGGAACCCTCCTGGAGTATTGGTGGGAGTGCAAACTGGTGCAGCCACTGTGGAAAACAGTATGGAGGTGCCTCAAAAAGTTAAAAATAGAACTACCCTATGATCCAGCAATTGCACTACTAGGTATTCACCCAAAGGATATAAAAATCCTAATTCAAAGGGATATATGTATCCCAATGTTTATAACAGCATTATCTATAATAGCCATACTATGGAAACAACCCAGGAAGAAGACTCAGTATATATGTATGTGTGTGTGTATGTTTGTGTGTGTGTGTGTATATATATATATATATATATATATATGCAATGGAATATTACTCAGCCATAAAAAGAATGAAATCTTGCCATTTGCAATAATGTGGATAGAGCTAGAGGGGATTATGCTAAGTGAAATAAGTCTGTTGGAGAAAGACAAATACATGATTTCACTCATATGTGGAATTTAAGAAACAAAACAAATGAGCACAGGGAGAAAAAGAGAGGGAGAGGCAAACCAAGAAATAAACTCTTATTTATAGAGAACAAACTGATGGTTACCAGAAGGGAGGTAGGTGGGAGAATGGGTTAAATAGGTGATGGGGATTAAGGAGTGTACTTGTGATGAGCACCAGTATGTGTTGAATCACTAAATTATATATCTGAAATTGATATTACACAATGGATATGTGTTAACTAACTGGGTTTTAAATAAAAACTTAAAGCACATGGTATTACTTAAATAAAACTAGATTGTGGTGAGACTATCTTTCATCTTCTTGACTCCCTTCTTGTATACATATCATCATTGCAATTATGGAGGAAAAAAAATGAACATAGTATCTCTTAGAGATAAGTTGTATTCCTTTCTGTATCTCTGTGATTTCTTTTTGTATTTTTTATTTGTAATAAATGGTTCTCATTTGTTAACATAATACTGTCCATAATATCTTAAAGGGATGTTACGGCTCACATTGTGCAAAAAAGGAAAAAGTAGAGAGAGTGCTTAAAGAAAAATTCATAGGCATAATTCTTTACTAAATAAAAACGAATGAAAAATATTCTATAAGTGTTTGGCTCAAGAAGCAAGAAAGACTACCAAAAAAACCTCACAGAGATACAGGAGAGATAACATATGGGAAAACTATATACTAAGAAAACTGATTTAAAAATTAGTCTTTATGACAAAATATTAAATATAAGTTCTAAGATAATCATATTTAGAAAAGGAAAAATGCATATATTAAGATATGCATGTGAATGAATATTATTAGATGAGTAAGACTTCACTTTTTTTCTTTTTTATTCATCAATTTCCTTATAAATAAAATACAAGTCTCACAAAACAACTGTTATAGAGCAACTGAAAATCAAACCACATGCTATAATAACAAAAAGCAGAACCAGGAAGCTTCATGATATCTACCCAAGGTGTGCTATAAAGCCATTAAGGAAAAGATGATAATGACACTGTTTTTAATTTACAGAGCTTGTTAAAAAAAAAAAGCTTAAAAGTATTTTCCTAGTATGACTGATAACTGGGGCACCGGGGTGGCTCAGTCAGTTAAGCATCTGACTTTGGCTCAGGTTATGATCCCAGGGTCCTGGGATGGAGCCCTGAATCAGGCTCCCTGGTTGGCGGGAGCCTGCTTCTCCCTCTGCTTGCCACTCCCCCTGCTCATTCACTCTCTCTTTCGTTCAAATAAACAAATAAATAAATACAATCTTTAAAGAAAAATCCATCAGAAGGGTGATATAGGTCATTCCGAACTTCGGCCCCTCTCACCAGACTGACTGGCAAATACCCACAGACAAGATACCATTGTGAAAATCCCAGAAACTAATGGTGATGCTGAAGCACCCCAATGGGTAAGAGAGACTGAGAAGGACTAAATTAGAATGGTAGGAAAAGCAGCTATACTCTAACTACATCACCCCTTCCCTAGGCAAGGCCTCTCCGAGATGCCCTTGCTGGGCCTACATTTTCATCAGTGGGGAAAACAGAGCCAAAGATGGACATCCAGCTTCCCCAGCATTGAAAGACAGTTCCCAGAGTTGCACTCAGGCCTGTCCTCAGTGGGATCACTGGATGAATTTTCAGGAACTGACTACTGGGGATCAGAGACAGAAGACAGGCAGCAATGATTTTACAGATATGACACCCAAAGCACAAGCAGAAAAAATAAAAAGACGTGAGACTACATCAAACTGAAAAGCTTCTGCACAGCAAAAGTAACAATAAAATGAAAAGGCAATACATGGATTGGGAGAAAATATTTGCAAACTACATATCTAATAGAGGATTTATATCCAAAGTATGTAAGGAACTCATGTAACATAGCAGCAAAATCATCTGAGTAAAAATGGGCAAGGACCAGAATAGACATTTTTCCAAGGAATATATTCAAACGACCAAAAGGGACATGAAAAGATGCTCAATATCACTAATCTTCAGGGATACGCAAATCAAAACCACAGAGAGAAATCACGTCCTACCTGTTAGAATGGCCGTCAAAAAGACAAGCTAAGAAGTGCTAGTGTGGATTTGGAGGAAAGGGAACCCTGTGCACTGTTGATGAGATTGTAAACTGATGCAACCACTATTGAAAATAGTATGGTGGTTCCTCAAAAAATTAAAACTAGGCCTATATGATTCAGCAATACCACTTCTGGGTATGTATCTGAACGAAATGGAATCACAATCTAAGAGTTACATCTGCACCGCCCCCCACCCCGTTCATTGTAGCATTATTTACAAAAGTCAAGACATGGAAACAAATTAAATGTTGATGAATGGATAAAGTACATACACATATACACATACACAGGAATATTTTTCAACCAAAAAAAATAAATAAAGGAGGAAATCTGCCATTTATGACAACACAGATGTCCTTTGAAGTTATTGTACTAAGTGAAATAAGTCAGAAACTCAAATAGTGGGTGATTTCATTTCTACATGAATTAAAAAAAAAAAAACTCGTAAAAACAGAGAGTGGGTTCGTAGTTCCTGGGATGGGAGCGGGGGTTTGTGGGAAATGGATGAAGGTAGTCAAAGGTAATAAACTGCCAATTATAAGATGAATAAATTTGGGGGATGTAATATACAGCATGGTTATACAGTATGTATTGTGTATCTGAAAGTTTCTAAGAGAGTAGGTCTTAAAAGTTCAAACCATACAGAAAAAAACTTTCACTATGTGAAGAGACAGATGTGTTAACTATCCTTATCATAATGATTTTATAATATACACATATATCAAGTCATTACAATGTGCATCTTAAAAAAATGTTAATATTCCAATTATATCTCAGTAGAGATGGAAAAAATAGAACCTCAAAAAGAAATATAGAACAAATATCTGAAACATGTGAACTATAATATCATATACACTCTAAAATAATAAGCAAAATTGTTGATTATTGTATAAACCTTGTATTTTTAAAATATACTAACGCTAAGGCACCAAGTTTATTTTACCAACCTTGAACAACTCTGTATTTCTTTGATTTATATCACATTTTGTAACAAAGCTTTCTCTAGCTCTCTAATATGTTTTAGCCTTGAAGATATTATTTAAAAATAATTCATTCTTTATACAGTGTATATTTTATGTGCTAATTTTTAAAGGAAACTTAAACTGCTCAAAATACATTCATAAAAATATGTGGAAACAAAGGAAGTTACAATGCAACACATAAGATATCATATCCCTTTCAGGTATTATATTTTATATCTGAGAAACGAAATCTAATTTCATTTATTTTTTTCAAGATTATGAAATGGTTCTATACCATTCAAAGCATAGAAAAATGAAAAGTAAGAACACAGGGGTACCTGGGTGGCTCATTCAGTTAAGCTTCTGCCTTCGGCTTTGGTCATGATCTCAGGGTCCTGGCATGAGCCCCAAGTATGGCTCCCTGCTTCTCCCTCTCCTTCTGCCCTTCCGCCTGCTTTCTCTCTCTCTCAAATAAATAAAATCTTAAAAAAAAAAAGAAAGAAAAGAACATATACATAGGTATATGTATACATAGGTAATTTTCATTAAATATTTCAAGAATATTTTCTATCTGAATTAAGCAAAATAAAATGTAAAACAAGTAACATATTGAATATATGCTTTTTTTTTTTAAAGATTTTTTATTTATTTATTTGACAGAGACAGCCAGCGAGAGAGGGAACACAAGCAGGGGAGTGGGAGAGGAAGAAGCAGGCTCCTAGTGGAGGAGCCTGATGTGGGGCTCGAGCCCAGAATGCTGGGATCACGCCCTGAGCCGAAGGCAGACGCTTAACGACTGCGCCACCCAGGCGCCCCTGAATATATGCTTTTAAACAAATATATATATATATATATAATTAAACACAAATAGTTTGTAACCTGAAGATGAATTGGCAACAAGAAACTTTGGTCTGTCTTTCCAAAAGTAAATAATGTGCTAAAATGACTGATTACTTTCTAATCATAGATGGCAACAATCTCTGGTCAAAGCTATCTGTCAGTAATCCTTTGAGCCTAGACAGCAGTTCTCAATTTTTTCTCTATTTATCATACCTGGATTATTATGGACAGTGTACTAAGCATGTTTTGCAAACCTATTTTCTGCACTTTCCAGCACTAAACAGGCTTATTTCATTGATTGGAAAAGAATGAATATATTATACAAAATATTTTCATGTTTTATTTATTCTGAAGAAGTTAGAATAGAATAAGAATATCTATCTCCCTTCAAATACTTAAGGACTATAGAATGATTTGAGTTTTAATAAAACCATAGCAAATTTGGTGCTACTTATATTTATAGTACATGCTTTAAGAAATTTTTAGAAGAAAATTATTTTAGATAAGTTATAGATTAATAAGTCTTGTATTTAAAAAGGATTAATTATATTAATGTATTAATTATTGTCATAGTTACTAGCATGTAGTGTGAAGTATTTATACTTGGATATTATTGCTACATGATTAATGTTAAAGAGAATGAAATATATTGTATCCTGTCATGTCAAAACTTATATACTTTTCAATATTTCATCATTTTGACCTATAAAAATGTCAACTCCATATGTTTTAACTAATATACCCATGAGTTATAAAACACACACACATATATATATATATATATATATAGAATAATACACTTAGAAAAACTATCTCTCCATATTTAGTGCCAGGTAAACTCTTCAAAGAAATTTATATGAATTTGTAATTGGGTTTGTGGTTAACAATTTCTACCTAATGGGAAAATTTACCAGTCATTATTTGGTATGAAAAAATGATTCAGAACCCCAAGCACTGAGACTAAGATGGCTCCCTAAATAACCAGACATAGGATGCTATAAAAAACTACTGATAAATGAATCATGCAGTATGTAAAGTTTTTTGTAGAAAATGATTATTAAATTTTTTGCCAGTTTTTTAAGGCAAATAATGGCATCTTATCATGGCTTTAAGTTATAGCTCTAATTTCACGTAATCTTAAACATATTTCATTATGCTTGTTGATAATTTATTGTTCCACTTATGGAAATAATCTATACAGAATTTTTTTCATGGAAGTTAGACACAAAGACTAGGCCAAATGCACACAGTCTCCTAAGCTCCCATCAGTCCACAGAGAAGTGTACTTGCCTTGGGCATGGCTGTCATACATACCATGGGGAGGGCTGCAGGACAACAAATCTCTTCCCATGCTGCTCTATCATTTTAAAGGACAGGAGGGGCACAGATGTGGGAAAATGTAAACTCTCTCACGAAGTTATTGGCTCAAAGACATTAGTTTAGGGGAACTCATATCAGATAGGGATCTTGTATATTTTCCTCAACAAGTGCTTAATATCACTAATCATTAGGGAAATACAAAACAAAACCTCACTGAAATATCATCTTACACCTGTCAGAATGGCTGGACTCAAGAGGACAAGAAACAAGTGTTGCTGAGAATGTAAAGAAAAGGAAATCCTTACGTACTATTGGTAGAATGTAAATTGGTGCAGCCACTGTGGAAAACACTATAGGAGTTTCCTCAAAAAATTAAAAATAAAAATGCCACACAACCCGGTAGTTCCACTACTGGTTATTTACCCAAAGAAAATGAAAACACTAATTTAAAAATATATATGTACATCGATGTTTACTGCAGCATTATTTACAATAGCCAAACTATGGAAGTGACCCAAAGTTCAATGATAGATGGATAAAGAAGTGTGATATATACACAAAGGACAAGTAGTCAGCCATAAAATGGATGAGACCTTAACATTTGCGATGATATGGATGGAATGAAAGATATTATGCTAAGTGAAATGTCAGACAGAGAAAGACAAATACTATATGATTTTATTTATGTGTGGAATCTACAAAACAAAATGAACAAACAAAAAACCAAAATACAAAAATAAGACTCATACAGACAGCAAACTGGTGGTTGCCAGAGGGGAAGGGAGTTGGGGGAGTGAGACAAACAGGTAAAGGGGATTAAGAGGTACAGATTTCCAGTTATAAAATAACTTAGTCATGGGATGAAAGGTACAGCATAACTTTGAAGACAAAGAACAACTAAATTTTTCATGGTGAGTATTTCCTATGTATATAACTGTTGAATTACTGTATTGTACACCTGAAATTATTATAACATTGTTTGTCAACTAAATAAAGCAACTTCAACAAAAATAAAGCACAAAAACTAAAAAAGACAAAAATGATTAGACCAATAACTATGGAAGATTTAGAAAAAGCTGTCAGTATAATCAGAAATTCATTTTATATTGTGTTCTATTAAGTTAAAATACTTCTGATAAATTATATATTTAAAAAAACACAAGGGGTGGCTGGGTGGCTCAGTCAGTTAAGCATCTTCCTTTGGCTCAGGTCATAACCTCGAGGTTCTGCGATTGAGCCCCACATCAGGCTCTCTGCTCAGCAGGGGGTCTGCTTCTCCCTCTCCCTCTGCACCTGCTCTTTCTCTCACTTGCTCACTATCTCTCTCAAATAAATAAAATCTTTAAAAAAAAATAAACATAAAAAAATAAAAGGGCCTAAAATATCCAATAATGTAGTAATAGCCTAGCTTTCTCTGCTTGACTGAAAACAACTAGAGGTGTTTCAAATATGAACATTAACATAAAATGAGAAATAAAATAACAGATCAATTAATAAATAACTATTAATGGTAGACTATTAATGTCCACCGTGGTCAAATGGAGTTTAATACACCAACAAGAGAACTATTTACAATCATAAAAACTTTTAATACAATTTATCACATAACCTGCTCATAGGAGAATTAAAATGAATTTCATAGCATTCTAAATATGAGTTGCTTCCATTTACATATGTGTTAACCTTTTCTCTGGAAATATATTTCATTTATTTCCCAAATTCTAATACATATGTAAACTCTTTGCAACAGAAATTCTTTTTTCTAGGAATTTACTCTAAATAACTAAATATATTCTAAAAGCTGACCATCAATTCATAATTAAGGAAAGCTAATATTGAACAAATGAACTTTGATGAAAAATAATACATTATTTTGGTATTCTGCTTACAATAGAATTGTATGAAGTCTTTAAGAGTTATAACCATATCACAAAAGAAGATTCAATACCTGAGGAATATGTTTAGTTTATACAGCATAGAGAAAGAGGCAGATCAGTAAATAGTAGATGATGCTATATTTGCAAAACAAATTAAAAAGTGATAAATTGTCTTCTGTAAACAAGTAGATGGGCAGAACAGAATGACCCAAAACATATCAGGTTATGGTATTTTATCCCCTCCAAGTTTGATTAGTCAATCTTGCCTGCTTGTTTTCAAAAGATCATATATAAATATATTATTTCTAAGTCAGACACAATTTAAATGTATATTTTGAATACTTCAATAACCAAAATAAGGATAGCAACATAGTTATAAGAATAATACAAAATGGCAGACAGAAATTCAAAATGAACATCTATGTTACATTTTTAGCATCACTGATTCATTTCTTCCTCTAGACCATAATTATTAGTTTCTACGAAGCTGAATATATGTTACTTTATTATCACCCTCCATGACCTTGCCTATTAACTCCATTTACAGCACTACAAAGCCTCACAACCTGGCATAAGGAGAAACTACTTAGGTAAAAACAAAAGTAACCACTGTAAGTTCTTCAGAAGCTTTGCTGTGTTTAGCAATGTATACTTGACAGATATTTGATATAATACTAGCCACAGAAGTCTGTATTCCAATATTTGTTACATGATTCTAGTGTTTTGCATGCCATACCCCAAGTTTGCAATAGTCCCTTCTAGAATATTCACACTGTGACAGAAATTGGCATGTTTTCAGTTCCTCAGAATAAAGTTGCATGTTTGACATGTTATAATTGTCCCTCATTTCTTCTTTATTTTAATTTTAAATGCCTCATTTTATAAATAGGCTAGCTGTAAAATAGACTATTGTTTGTATAATAACCTCCAGTATTTAATTCTCCGCATTTTATTTCTCTCAGGATTCAATTCTCACAGACCCTGTCACAGTTTAAATCCAAATTAAACACTTTTATTTGAGTTGGTGTTTTCTTAATTTGTTCTGATCTGTAAAGCACTTTAAAGTGTGAGCAAGAAGTGTGTTATATAAATGCAAATGATTGAAAGAGAGATTGTTACACAGGAAGTCAACAGAATTATTAACATGAATTATGTACAAACAAAAGAAATGCTTTATGGGAAATTGTAAAAAATAAAATATCTCAAACCTTTTCTAAATTAAAAAAAATTGTAGTTACTAAAACACCAAATTGTTTATATTTGAAAGACGACAACAAAAAAAATTATAAGGAAAGGCAAAGTTTCAGAAAATTTAGTGGATATTCAATTTAAGTGTCTTGTTTTGAATATAAAATCATAGAGCAACAAACATCTTGAATCTAGTTATACTGGCAGAATTAGATCTAAACCTGGTCATTCCAACTTCCAATTCCATCTTTTCTAGGCAAAATATATCTTAATTTAAATAGAACGTGAGATAAAATAATTGAAAGACTATTTTTTTTTATGTATTTAAGAACTCAGGTATTATCAATGATATCATGAAAAGGGATACCGACATTTTTTTTCCTTTAAAAAAGTATGTGCTGCAATGAAATGTTCTTGTGTGTATTTATACTTATACACGTGTATATACATATACAACACACACATATATACCTTGGGTTTTTATTGGATGGGACTGAGTGCAAAAGAAAAAAAAAAAGTCTGAAATGTTGATATTCAACATTTTCATTTAAAAAAAAGTAGGGGGTGCAAATTGTTTCCTCACTGAAATCTTCTAGGATCAGAACATGTGAACATGTGAAATAGGTTATTATCTTAAAAGGAGTCTAATGAAAATATATCTGATAAATGTATTAACAGCACTTAATTAAAAATAACAGAAGTACACTCTCCCCCTGATTAGCCTGTAGTGTATACACTGCTAATGCTAGACTAGAATAAAATGTTTTCTCCTTAGAAGAAAATATGTACTCATGCAAAGGGTCACTTTAGGGTATGCTGAAGAATAATTTGATATTTGGAATGTTTGTAGGTATGCACAAAACACTTAACATTGTGCTTCTGCTTTGCAGTGAAGGTGAGTCCAGATTTTTCTCAACCAAAGGATCCTAGTTCAGTGAGCCCTCTTTCATTGCCTATTTATCTCTACTAACATTTTCATTTTTAGAGGTTTGGGAATGCTGATATATGAACTTAACTGAAATATTGATTTCAACTGATTTTGGACAAACTACTACTATGTTTTAAGAAATTAGACTAGTTCAGCAGGCTTTTCCTAACATTTCTCTCAATCAGGCATGTTAGATTAATTTAGGAAGTACATATTATAAGCCACTAAAGCATTTAGCTTCTCAAATAAAATTATATTGCAATTGTATTTAAGGTTTTTTTCTACAGTATGATACAGTAGTCTTCCTTTATCATTCTAATAATGTTTTTCTTTCCCTTGCACTTAAAAAGTGGTATGGCAGCAGAAATGCTCATCGTATCTGAAGGACAACATGACAAAGCAGCATTCTAACACCAAATTCAACAGAGTGTAGCAAAAGGGAAGAGATGAAAATATAAGTGAGAATGTTAAATAGGTTTCTACTGAAGTGTGTTATTGCAGAATGGCATCCCAGAGGAAGGAACAGAAGTTCTCTTACTTGAATCATTTAAAATCTCTCTAACACAGAATATATAAGACTATATTGCCTGGAACAATCTCATACTGGAACTGAGAGAGACAAGATGACCTAGAAGTCTTTTCCTTCTCTAGCTTCTAATATTTTATGATTCTGTACATAGAAAAAATATATTAATGTCTAAAGTGCAGTTTTAGACAGCACTGAATTGTTTGTATAGTTTTATAATTGTGTACAGAAATGTCAGGTGGTGGTCCAAAGACAGAAATACAGCAGAAAAATATCTTGAAATTTACAAATGGATTATGTTAATGTACCAGTGCAAGTTTCTCTTGAGCAGACCATGGTTTATATTCATGCTGCCTAATGTGGTCCTCTAAAGAGAAGTTACTGAAATTCATACTTAGTGTTTTGTGTTAAGTGTACTGAACATATAAAATATGCTGATGAAATTTCTATTGAAAATCTAGACTAAGGAACAAAAACAAACTATAATTTCTCCTACTGATACAAGTCTTCCAAAAATAAGAAATATCTTAGAAATATATTTTTAAATGAAAATAAAGCATTAGAAATTCTAAATTACTTACACTTTTGAAAATTAATATTGTAATGTCATTTTAAATATAGTTAACTCTAAAAATAGTGTGAAACCCTGCATGTCTACTTCAAACTATCGTAAATATGTACTTACTCAGTTATGGAGAAGGAACTGACTGGACAAACATCCTTTGGGATTGTTCTTAGAAGCATCATTATATGAACACAGCTTGACAAAATCTAAAAAAGAAAACAAATATGAACGTTTGAGTGAGAAAGTTTACCTTAAAAATAACATTCTTTTTAAATAGTGCATTTTAGACAGAGGTATTGGTTATCTTTAGCAGTGCAAACATTTTTTAATGTAATATTACCTTTATCTTTTTTCAAAAAACTAGCATTAAAAAGACGACAAGGTAGGAATGGTGAACATGCTATAGATAAAAAGAGAGCTAAAGGACATATAACTAAATATAATAACTAAGGCTCATTTGTATCCAAATTTGAAATAAAAAATATTTTCAGATAAGCAGTGACATTTAAACACAAACCAGATATTGGATATTATTAGAAAATTGGTTATCAAAAAACGGCATAGTATCTGTGATTACCTCTAAATAATTTGTGGGTAGGCAATAGCAGGCATATACATGAAACAGTATTTTAAAGTAGGCATCATTATTGAAGTTGGAGGATGGATTCAAAGGAGTTCATGATGCTATTCTCTCTACATTTGCATATGCTTAGAAACTTCCATAAAGCTTCTATAAAGCTTACCTAAAGGTTCTGTATTCAGTTACAGTGTTTGTTGCTGTGTTTTTCTAAGTGTTTGCTATTTCGATGCTTGAATTAATATAGCACCAGTACAAACAGCTTTTCCTTCTTTTGCAATACGAAAATAACATAGAAAAGCACAAAAAATATATGTTTATTATCTCTACAGAAGTTATTTCTTTTTTTTTTCCTGGAGATTCTGCATAACGGGTATTTTAGGCATTTTTATAATCCTGTTGTCTTCCTTGGATTTTACCATCAGTAATTGTGGATATTATTCACAAAGTTGTATTTCTGCATATTCAATTAAGTATGGTTTTCAGGCTGTTTAAATCATTTAACAAAATTTCTATGATTGTTTCTAAACCCATTTCACACAAGCCAATCCCAGGTGCTCTGATGTATAGTTAGTCAAATTGGGCTGATACTGTAAAAGTTCCCAAGAACGAAGGTTCACAATCTTATGCATATACTCAAAAATTTTAGACCTTGAATTTGTAGAAGGTGAATTATCAATGAACAAGTTACAAGAAATATTAATGTTGTTATTTTAGTCATTCTCCAAGAGGCTCAGAATAGTGTTTTTGTTTTCAGATCTACCTACTCTACCTTAAAAAAAAAAAAAAATCCCTGCCAATAAGAATTCCTCAAAATTCATGCACTTATCAGTTTCTTTTGACGTTTAAGTAGATGTTACAAAATAAGTAGACTGTAAATTCAGTTTACAGAAGGCATTAGATAACTTTTCTAAACAGAATCTGATAGCATTACTCTTTATCTCACTTATATTTTATAATATTTCAGCAAACTTTGGTAAGCCAAAAACCACACTCAGTAAGACTTTACTAACAACTACTGGGGCCTACAATGAGATTCTTAAGTATCTTAAAATTCTAAAATTTCTTAGAATTCTTAAATTGAAAAATAAACTGATGGCTGATATTCCTAATATTTCTAGTTTGTTAAATATTTATCAACAAGTTTCGATACACATATGGACATATTTTCTCTTAAGGTAGTTAGAAATAAAGTCATGAGTATTAAAACGTGAAAAATAATGGTATTGAGACTAAGTCACAAATTAGAGGGAGCATAAGGATAGGAAAGACATTTTTATACAATTCAAGAAAGTACATCACAAAGAGAGGAGATAGATTTGCTTACGTCATTTATTATCAAAACTTAATTTTACAATTAGATAAGTGGTCCACATATTTCTAATTCTCTTTCAGTTCCTTGGGGGAAGATAAGTAAAATCTTAAAGTTCCTATGCCCACTATAATGATCCACCATGGGACAAAATTCTGTTAATAATTTTAGTATCTTGTCAAGTTCACTGAAAATGGTGATATATGAATGTTGAATTTAACATATCAAAGAAATGTAATTAATCAGTTCTAGAGAATATAGAACAGTCCATTTAATATTGTTTTAAAATCTTGATTATATGCCTTTCTTCTTTGAGGCAAGAGAAAAAATATTTTGTAGTTTCTGTGCAGTCAAGTCTTTCCAAGTAAATTATACTGAAACTTGTCACCTGCTCTAAAATAAAACCACCTGAAAGTTAGATTGTGACAAATTAGCTCCCCTCTGGTATTCATCAGTTTGTTCTCTATAGTTAAAGAGTTTTTGGTTTGTTCCTTTTCTTTTCTTGGTTCATTTGTTTCTTAAATTCCACATGAATGAAATTATATTGTATTTGTCTTTCTCTGACTGACTTATTTCACTTAGAATTGTACCCTCTAGCTCCATCAGTGTTGTCGCAAATAGAAAGATTTTATTCTTTTTTATAGCTGAATAATATTCCATTGTGTGTACATACTACTTCTTCTTTATCCATTCATCTATCAATGGATACTTGGGTTGCTTCCATATCATGGATATTGTAATAATACTGCAATAAACATAGAGCTGCATTTAGCTCTTCAAAGGAGTGCTTTTGTTTTCGTTGGGTAAATACCCAGTACTGGAATTACTGGATCATATGGTAATTCTATTTTTTACTTTTTGAGGAAACTCCATACCATTTTCCACAGTGGCTGTACCAGTTTGCATCCCCACCAATAGTGTTCTAAAGTTATTTTTCTCCACATCCTTACCAACACTTGTTTCTTGTGTTTTTGATTTTAGCCATTCTGACAGGTGTGAGGAGATAGCTCATTGTGGTTTTGATTTGCATTTCCCTGGTGATGAGTGATGAGCATCTTTTCATGTGTTTGTTGGCCATGTGTGTATCTTCTTTTGAGAAATATCTGTTCATAACTTCTGCCCATTTTTAACTGGATAATTTGTTTTTATATTTGTGGTTTTTTTGTTGGTTTGTTTTCGTGTATATGTGTGTGTTGAGTTGTGAAACCAGAGTTTCTTCCAAGTATTTTCTGGTATTCTATTTTTTTTTTAAATGCAGAAAAGCATTTTCCAAGAACTCTTAGTTCTTGGTGATTAGAACACACAAGTTAAGAATTACTCGTAAGAAAATTTGACCAAGGGCCCTCAAGCAAAATTTTAAATCTTCCAAACCTTGTTTTTTCTTCTCAGAATGCAATAAAATATCATTTATAATAAATGGGTTGAGACTGCCACAATCCACTGATATTGTAAAAAAAAAATGTAAATACCCTGAATGTATAGTCCTATCATAGGATTAGAGCTTCTGATCTTTTGCAATATTACCTAAACAATTTATTTTCTAGGACATACAGTTTTATTTTATATGTAAGGACAAGGGAAGTGTGTGTATGGGGGGGGGTGAAAACACTTAAGATCTATTCTCTTACCAAATTTTAGGTATACAATAAAATACGTTTAATTAGAACTTACTCATCTTGTGACTGAAAATTTGTACCCTTTAACCGACATCTTTCCCCTTTTCCCCTATGCCCCAGCCCCTGGTAACCACTGTTGTATTCTCTGGTTCTAGGAGTTCAACATTTTTTGGATTATTAGATTACTATTTTTTATGTTATTTTTTGAAATACCAAGACTAAGCTATAGTGTTCATTCAATATAGTGATTCAACACTTCCATACAACACCCAGTGCTCATCACAAGTCCACTCCATAATCCCCATCACCTATTAACTCATCCCCCCCACCAGCCTCCCTTCTGCCAACCATCAATTTGTTCTCTATAGTTAAGAGTCTGTATCTTGGTTTCTCTGCCCCCCCCCCCACCTTTGCTCATTTGTTTTGTTTCTTAAATTTCACATGAGTGAAATCATATGGTATTTGTCTTTTGCTGACTGACTTATTTCACTTAGCATAATACCCTCTAGCATCCATGTAGTTGCAAATGGCAAGACTTTATTTTTTTATGGCTGAGTAATATTCCATTGTATATGTACATACTGCATCTTCTTTATCCATTCATCACTCGATGGACACTTGGGCTGTTTCCATAGTTTGGCTAATGTAGAAAATGCTATAAACATTGGGGTGCAGGTATCCCACTGATTTAGTATTTTTGTATTCTTTGGGTAAATACCTAGTAGAGCAATTGCTGGATCAGATGACAGTTCTATTTTTAATATTTTGAGGAATTTCCATACTGTCTTCCAGAGTGGATACACCAGTTTGCATTTCCACCAACAGTTTAAGAGGGTTGGTTCCTTTTTCTCCAAATCCTTTCCAACACCTGTTGTTCCTTGTGTTGTTCATTTTAGCCATTCTGACAGGTGTGAGGTTATCTCTTTGTAGTTTTAATATATGTATTTCCCTGAAGATGAATGATGTTAAGCGTCTTTTCATGTGTTTGTTGGCTATCTTTGTGTCTTTTTTTGAAAAATGTCTATTCATGTCTTCTGTCCATTTCTTAAACTGGATTATTTGTTTTTTGGGTGTCAAGTTTGATTGGTTCTTTATATATTTTGGATACTAACCCTTTATCAGATATATCATTTGCAAATATATCCTCCCTTTCTGAGGGTTGCCTTTTAGTTTTGTTGTTTCCTTTGCTGTGCAGAGGCCTATTTTTGTTGAGTTTGATAGTTATTCTCTGTGCCTCCTAGATTTGAATGTTTCTTTCCCCAGATTAGGGAAATTTTCATCTATAATTTTCTCAAACCTTCAGACCCCTTTTTCTTCTCTTCTTCTGGACTCCTATAATACAAATGCTATTACATTTGATGGAGTCACTGAGTTACCTAAGTCTACTTTCATGATCCAAATTTTTTCTCTCTTGTTCAACTTTGTTATTTTCCATAATTCTATCTTCTATATCACTTATATGTTCCTTTGCTTCTTCCAGCCTTATGTTCATTACATCAAGTTGGTTTCAAATCTCAGTTATAGCATTTTTCATTTCAGCCCGATTGTTTTTTAACTCTATCTTCTCTGTGGTAAGTTTTGCCTGATATCTTCCATGCTATTAAGCCCAGCTAGAATCCTTATTATTGTTGCTTAAATACTGGATCAGGAATATTATTTATATCTATTTCATTTAGATCCCTGGCCATGACCTTTTCTTCTTTCTTTTGGGATGAATTCTTCTGTCTTCACATTTTGTCTAGATCTCTGTCTTCTTCTGTGTTCTAGGAAAGCCTGTATGTTTCTTCCTCCTGAGAATAATGGCCTCATGAAGAAGAGGTCATATAATGTCCAGGGCCTGGTGCTTCAGGAAGTATCTCTGGTGTGTGCTGCATGTACTCGGCTGGCTTGTTTTGGCTGCTGTATCCCTCAGGTCAGTCCTCTGCAGAGTTTTTCCTTGCCTACAGTGAAGAGTGTTTGAAGCTTGGCCAGAGTGTGGTGAATATTAACTAGGTGTGGTCTGTTCTTACTGTTAAAAGAAACTTGATACTATTTCAACTAGAGTTGAGCTTTCAGTACTTTATGGTCAGTAGACATGGTATATGCAGGGGTTTATGCTGGTCTCCTGGGGAAGGCGCCCACTTTGCTGGTCCTTAGGCACATCTGCCTGAGAGAAACAGTACCAGTGGAGCACATTGGGGTGGGACTTTGTGTAAGCAGATTAGGCAGGTAGTATTGGCACTATGCTTTTTACTGAAGTTGGTTTATGCTGAGAGACAGGAGAGGGAAATGGTGCCAGCTTACTCCTTCGTCCCCAGAGAGGGGAGTCCCTCTCAAAGTGTTCTCAGGGAAGCACTTTTACAGAAACAAGTAATTTGTCCTCATGCGTCACAGGCATTTTTCAGACCACTGATTTCACGCTGTCTGTCTCTGGGTCACTTGTCTGCCTGGAGCAGCACAGTGCATCTTGGCCTCTATCCTAGCCTGGCCTGCTGACTTTTGAATTTCCAAACTTCAGGAACATACTGTGGCAGGGGCAGGGACCTGCACTGGTCCTTTGGGAAAGCGTCTTGCCACATTGGAACTAATTCAGGTTTTACTCAGATGTCAACTGCACCAGAGCACAAGGGTATGGGATTTGGAACAAGCAGACTATATAGCCAGTGTCCTGGTTAGCTACACTCAGCAGCTGTCTCTGCACCTATACTGAAAGGTGGAGGAGGGAATTGTCACTCACTGGTTCTTTTGTTCCCAGAAATGCAATGCCACCTCTCACAAATGCATTCCAAAAAGTACAGTCTCTTGCCATGACCCTTAGGCAATCCACAGATGGAGCAGTTGGCTCTGGGGTTGTTTCCCTGCCTCCTCTCCAGAAGTAGAGTAGCAGCCTGGAGTCTCTATCCCAGCCAAGCCTGGGGGCCTCTAAAACTCCAGTTTTTGAGCCCCACTGGTTGCAAAAACTCACAAAATTCAGCTGCTCTCATTTCCCCAATCAGTGGGTTTGGGACAGTGTTCTCTTTGTGTGTATCCCTCTGTACTCCACTCTCTATTGCCTTTCTCTGCATCCAGGGCTCCCTCACCTCTGCAGCACCTATGATCTGTTTCTCCCCCAAGCCATGTATCCACACTTTCTCTGCCTTCCATGATATAGCCACTTCTCTTCCTCTGGTTGTGCAGTTCGTTCTATAAATCCTCAGTCCAATACTCAATTTGTTGAGTATTCAAAATGATTGGATAGTTTTCTAGCTGTGTCTGAGGAAATAGGCAAGCCTAGAGTCCTCCTATTATGCCGCCATCTTAGTGGTCCATACCTTCTAAATCGCCAATTGTACAAACATAAAATGTTACTTTATCTTTTTAATGGCTGTAGGAACTATTGTGGACAGAAATGATGTTTTTCCTGATATTTGTGATTTTAACTTCTTTTTATCTTTACCAATCTCACTGAAATTTATCAATTTTATTGATTTTTTTTATTGTTCCTCTGTCTTTGAGTTTATTGGTTATGCTCTTATTTTTCTTCTTCAATGCTTCAAGTTGATTTTGCTCTTTTCCCCCCTGGGTTTGAGAAACTAAATTCTTAGTTTGCACCTTTTACTCTTTGCTAAATGTATGAATTTAGGGCTCTAAATTTTCCTTTAAGCACTGTTTTTTCTTCATCTTACAAATTTTGCTGTATTGTGTTTTCATTCTTATTCCATGCAATGTATTGTATTTTATTTTTATATCCCTCTTATCTATGAATGATTTATAAATTTATTGTTTAAGTGTTTGAAAATTTATGTTTTTATGTTATTTTTAGTTTTATTCCATTATTGTCAGAGAAATACACTGTATGATTTTGTTTTAAATATATTAAGGATTGTTTATGGCACAAAATACTGTCAGTTTGTTTGATATTCCATGGGCTTTTGAAAAGAATACATAATTTGTTGGTGGATGGGATGTCCTCTAATGTCAGATTCTGTTGTCTGGTGATACTCAGTACTTCTATATCCTTATTGATTTTGCATCTAGTATTTCTCAGTTGCTGAGAGTATGGTATTGAAGTCCTTAACTCTAAATGTGGTATTGTCTATATTTTAAGCTTACCAGTTTTTGTTAAATGCATTTTGAAGTTTTGGTCTTTGATTCACACACATTTAGAATTCCTATCCCCTCTTCATAAATAGATTCTTTTATCATTATCTGATGTCCTGCTTTGTCTCTAATGTTTCATCTGAAATTTTCTTTATCTGGTATTTATATAGTTATTTTTACTCTTATTAATTTTTGCATAATATAACTTTTTACATTCTTTTTTTCCCAAACATTTGCTATTGCTAAGTTTGAAGTAGGTTTCTTGTGGATAGAATATGGTTACTTTTTAAAAATATACTCTGCTAATCTGTCTTCTTTGGAGTATTTAGACACTTATATTTAAAATAATATTACAGTTTCAGACTGCCTTTTTATGTTGGTTTTTATTTCCTGTTTCTCATTTTTCTGTTTTCTGAGATTCCCATAAATGACTTGAACATATTTATATTTCCATTTTGTTTTATTTACAAATGTTTTTAGTATATTACTTTGTATAGTTTTCTTATGAGTTGTTATAGGTATTACCACATATATACAACTTATCACAGTCTATGTGATTAACACCAATAGGTGTTAATATTTTACCAGTTTGGGTAGAGTCAAAACCTTACTTTCAGTTAGGTTTCTTTATGATCATAATTTTAAAAATATATTTCTTAAATATTTCCTTTATATCCATTGACTAGCACATCTAATGTTGCTTAACTTTTGCTTCAACTGAAAAATATAATTAAAAAATTCATGATGTAGAAACACTCTTATGTTAAATCCATTTTTACAAATTCTATTGTTCTAATTTGAATTCTGAAGGGCCCAGATTTGTGTTACCATTTTCTTTCAGTTTTGAAAGTTACTTTTAGGCATTCTTTCCTGTTTGATCTGCTAGGAATTTAGCTTTCCTTTGTCTGGGAATACTTTCTCTCTCCTTTGTTCCTGGAGGATAGTATTGAGAATAGTTTTGGGTTTGACAGTTCTCTTTCACCATTTGAAAAATGCTAAGACAGATCTTAAAAATTTTCATGACAAGAAAAAAATTGTAACGGTAATGGATATTAACTAGACAAATTTTTTTAAAAAAGTAAGATGCCATTATGTTCTGGACTCTGTGGAGTCACATTGGTGACTAATATAACAAAATACATATTATTAAAAAAATCTGTTATTCTAATTACTGTTCTCTATAAGGAATACATCATTTTTCTTTGCTGCTTTGAATAGATCCCCCCCTTTGGTTTTACAAAGTTTAATTATGTTTTTTCTTGGTGTGGATTTATTTGGATTATTCCTCAGTAGGATTTATTCAGCTTCTCAAGTTGATTCTTGCAGCACTTTTATGAAAGTCACTTTAAAATTTTTGTTAGATAATTCCAACATAGGATTTTTCTGAATATTGGCACCAGTTGATCATCTTTTTTTTTTTTTTAACTTAAATTCTGGTCACTTGGGTTTATGTTAAATGATTTTTAATTGCATTCTGAACATTTTGTATTCTGAACATTTACCTTGGGAGACTTTGCTGGCCTCTATTTTATCATTCGGCCATTTTGTTCAGATTTGGCATATATGTACTTTCTTATTTTGCTGGGCTTTAGTTTCATAACAGTTTATTTTTTTGAGTCCTTGCCAAAAATATTTTAGTCTACTTTATTTTTCCAATGGTATAAACGCTTCTCTTGAATCTTAGTTAATAATGTTTACCTAGGTAGAAGCAGCTTCCCTGGATCACTTCTTTTTGCTGGGCAACCTTCAAGGTGATTTAGGTTAAACACACTGATCCTGAGTCACATTATTCTGCTGGTTGGAGTGCCAAGAGACACCAGGAATCATACCAGTGCTGTGGACAGGTTAGGCCACCCACCGGGGCAATGGTTGTGGAGCAAGAAATAAAACAACTTGAGTTTTCACTGCTGCCACTCTTGTCCCTGGCTAGAATCATCTGATAGAACCTTAGTTTGAAGTGAGTTTTGAGGTTCCCAACTAAGTTGCTGTTAGGCTTCCTGTTTCCAAATCATTTTGCCAGAAAGTGAAGGCATTTTGGTGATGTTTTATTTGTGTCAACTGGCATTACCAGGTTGCAGGCCTCTCTGACATACAATTTGGGATTGTAGGGGAAACAGAAAACCCAAGAAACTCCCTACATTCTTGTTACTTAAGTCTCTAATCAGCCCAACTTCTTTCCAGCTTTCAGTCTTTTAACCATTATTTATTAAATACCTTCTAGTATGTTAGTTGTATTTTGTGGGGAAACCAGGGAAAAGTGAATATGTCATCTTGTTCTGAAAACAGAAGTATAGTAATTTTTTAACAATATCTTTAAGTCTTATCTGTGTTTTTGATACTGTCTGTGCCATAATCTGAGCAATACCACAGCTGTATAGTAACTCATTCTAACCAACTCACATTTTTCTCTTCTCCCAACTATCCAATTCCACTCCTTTATATTATCTTAGTATTCATTCCTATATAAGCTTATTCATTCCTATATAAGCATTCCTATATAAGTCCTTCCTATATAAGCTTAAATTTCTCTCTTTAATTCTTTACCTATCAGCAAGTAGCCAAGGGTGAAATATACTGATTTTATCAGACTTTCAATATAGATCTCTTCTTCTATGTTAGTTATAATATTTCTCTATTGCCATATCATCTCCACAGTATTTTATCATTTTTATTCTTGTTTTCTTATTCTTCACTCTATAGCTAAATATATTCAATGTTCAAAAACAATCATCTTTACTGTAGTATACTCCTACTCCAAGTTTGATCTATGGAAGATACCAGTACAGAAACTCTCTTTTTTACTGGTTTAAGAATGAGATAAATTTAGAAAATGAATCTAAGTATTTTTTAAACTTTTATGGAAATATCATCAAGACACGTCAGGATTTTTTGCATTTTACCTAAATATTGGTTCTTAAAGGATTGGGAAAATAAACATCTCTGATTCCTTCATGTCATACCTAGGTAGTTGCCTTAACACAATACCATGTGGATTCACAGAAAAGCAATTGTCAGCTACAGGCTTCTAATCTCAGCGACACAATTAAATTCGAAGACAGAATCTAAAGACCAAAGGAGAACCAATGTAAGAAATATAATGAAGAATACATGATAATTCTAATCCATTATTATAAAGTTGACTTTTGAGAGCATATTGGTTGATTTTATGTCTTCAAATCACCCCACATAGAGACTTTTAGTTAATCTTGTATTTTGGCTCATAGAAATTCTTCTTCTTAGGGGTAAAACAAATAAACAAAAAATGGCAACTTAAAAAAAAAAAGCTTCATGGAAAGTTTCTTTTAGGATTGATCATGAGAGAAATTGCTAAGTATTCTTCTCTTGCTCTAAAATATTCTCTCAGGAAAAGAATGATGGCATTTATCCCTTTATTATTACCTATTTATATGCCACATTTTATCCAATATTTTTCCCTTCTTTCTCTCTGTTAAATGTCTCTTTGTGCCCTTGACCTCCCCAGGAAAAAGTTTTTGTTTCAGCCATAATACTCAACCATAGGAGAGAGCACAAATAAACTTGCCAAAGCCTCCATTTTTATTATTTCCAGGAAGACTGAAATAGAAAAGAATAATGAAATTATTTCTACAATTAGGCCATGCAGGAGCTATTACAATCAGTACCATTTTAACCACATGAAATAAATTCCTGATCAAGTCTATTGTTCCTTTAGGAATGTGCACAAAGTCAGGGGAATTAAAATTCTCTACTGAACATCAATTTATTTTTCTGCCTGATATGTAACTATAATTATATAGCTGGCACAAGACTTTCTAGTAAGATAAAGGATATATTCTATGAGAGAAAACATAGTTTTAAGTGATTGCATCATTTTCAACATTCATTTCAGAAACTTCCAAAAAAGTTATCATTTTACAAGCAATCACATTCAGATGAAATACATTATTTAACTAAGCAAGTCAGCCAATAATGCCCTTATAACCCATTTCTCCATTTTTTTATAAACAAGTGTTTTTACTTTGTAATAATTATGCTTATGAATCAAAGAACAACTTTTGAGTTTTAAGGAATATCATAAGTCTAACCCATGGAGTGTTTTTTAGCTCAATTTTGTCATTGCCATAATGAACGATATAATCTTATTCATTGTGGAACTGCCAACTAATTCATGGTTCCAAGAAAGTAATATATTTTTAGTCAAAATGGACACCTGCCTGAACAGTCAGATTATTTGAAATCCCTGAAGGTACTACTAAGAGTTTCTATGGTAGACATACATTTATGCAGTCCTTTGTCCTTTGTTCATATCCATAATATTTCCTAAGGCCATCAAAGAGATTACTGATTTTGTTTTCTTTAGAAGTTTTATGGTTTCAGGTCTCATGTTTAGGTCTTTAATCCATTTTAAATTTATTTTTTGTATGTGGTTTAAGAAAGTGTTCCTTTTTCATTCTTTTGCATGTAGCTGTCCATTTACACCAGCACCATTCATTGAAGACTGTTTTTCCCCTGTTGTGTATTTTTGTCTACTTTTTCACAGATTATATCAACCACATAAGCACAGGTTTATTCCTCTAACCTATTCTATAGGCTCTGAATCCTATTCCATTGATCTATGTGTTCATTTCTGTGCCAAACCGTACTGTTTTGATTATTATAGCTTTCTAGTGTAGCTTGAAATCTGCAATTATTATTCCTCCAGCTTTCTTCTTTCTCAAGGTTTATTTGGCTGCAACTTTATTATTTTTAATGGTTTTAATTTTTAGAGAAGTTTTAGTTTCAAGGCAAAATTGAGGAAGTACAAAAGTTTCCTATATATCCTCTGCCTACACACTTGCATAGTCCTCCCTATTATTGACATCCCCCACCAAAGTGATACATTGTTTACAATTGGTGAACTTACATTAATACATCACAATCATCCAAAATCCGGTTTAAAATAGGATTCACTCTTGTATATTCCATGGGTTTTGACAAATGTAAAATTTTCATGTAAAGTATTCATCATTATAGTATCACACAAAATATTTTCATTACTCTAAAAATACTCTCCTCTATCAAATACTTCCTACAAGCCAATCACAAATGCTAATCTTTTTATTGTCTCCATAGTTTTGCCTTTTCTACAATGTCATGTAGTTGGAATTATACAGGATATAGCCTCAGATTGGCTACTTTCAGTTAGTAATATGCATTTAAATTTCCTCCATGTTTTTTGATGGCTTGATGGCTCATTTCTTTTTGTGATGAATAATATTCCATTGTCTCAATGTACCACAGTTTACTTATTTATTCACCTACTTAATGACATTTTGGTTCTTTCCAAGTTTTGGCAATTATAAGTAAAGCTATTCTAAACTTAATTTTTAGGTCATTATGTGGACATACATTTTCAACTCCTTTAGGGAAATATGAAGGAGCAACATTAATCAATTGTCTGGTAATAGCATGTTTGGTTTTTTAAGAAATCACCAAACTATTCTCTAGAGTGGCTATTGTAGTTTGCATTTGTATCAGCAATAAATGAAGTTTTCTGTTCCACATCAAGAGAGCATTTGGTGTCATTTGATGTTGTCAGTGTTTTGCATTTTGGTCATTCTAATAGGTATGTAATGTTTTAATTTATGTTTTTCTGATGACATATAATATGGAGTATCTTTTCATATACTTATTTGCTATATGTAAATATCCTTTGGTGTGGTGTCTACAAACATCTTTGGTCCAGTTTTCAGTTAGGTTGTTTGTTTTCTTATTGTCAAGTTTTAGGAGTTCTTTATACATTTTGTATAATGGAGCTTTATCAGATGAGTATTTTGCAAATATATGCTCCCAGCGTGTGGCTTGTCTTCTCATTCTCTTGACACTGTCTTTCACAGAGTAGAAGTTTTCAACTTTAATCAAGTCCAGCTTATCAATTCTTTATTTCATGAATTCTTCTTTTGCTATTGTATCTAAAAAGATATCACCATAGCCAAGGTCATCTAGATTTTCTCTTTTGTTAAATGTAGGATTTTAATAATTTTGCATTTTACATTTAAGTCTTTTATACATTTTGAGCTAGTTTTTAGTAAACAGTGTGAGATCTATCTAGATTCATGTTTTGAATGAGGATGCCCAGTCCTTCCAGGACCATTTGTTAAAAAGACTATATTTGCTTCATTATGTTACCTTTGCTCCTTTGTCAAAGATTAGTGAACAGTACTTATATGGGTCAGTTCCTGGGCTCCCTACTCTGTTCCACCAATCTATTTGTCTGTTCTTTCTCTAATACCACACTACCTTCGTTACTGTAGCTCTGTAGTAAGTCTTGACATTGAGTAGGGTAGGTCCTCCAACTCTTGTTATTCTTCAGTATTGTGTTGGATCTTCCAAATATTTTGCCTTTCTATATAACTTTAGAGTCAATTTTTCAGTAGCCACAAAATAGCTCAATAGAATTTTGTGGGGGAATTGCATTAAATCTATAGATCAAGTTTGGAAGGACATTCATTTTGACAATGTTCAGACTTTGAATTTATGAGTATGGAACATCTCTCCAATACTTTGTTCTACTTTGGTCTTATAGTTTTCCTCATAAAGATTTTGTATATATATGTAAGATTCATACCTAAGTATTTCATTTTCTAGTGCTAATGTAAATGGTATTGTGTTACTAATTTCAAATTCTACTTGTTCAGTGTGGTTATATGGGAAATTGACTTTTCTATATTAACCTTGCATCCTGCAACCCTATTTAGTTCCAGGAGTGTTTTTTGTTTCTTTGTGTCTTTCCTATTTTTACATAGATTGCCCTATAATCTGCAAACAAAGATAGTTTGATTTCTTCCTTCCTAACTGGTGTACCTTTTATTTGGTATTTTTGTCTTATTGCATTAGCTAAAACTTCCAGGGTGATGTAGAAAAGGAACAGTTAAAGGGGACATTCTATCCTTATACCTGTTCAGAGAAGAAAATTTCAGTTTCTTCATCATTTGAATTAGTTTTTGGTAAAAAGTTGAAACACGTTTATACATTATGCTATGTTCACAAGTATAGCTACCATCTGTCTGACACATCACTATTACAATATCATTGACTATATTCCTGTGCTATGCCTTTTATTCTTGTGACTTATTCACTACATAACTGGAAACCTGTATCTCCCACTCTCTTTCAACTGTCTTGCCCAGCCTCCACCCCCTTCCCATCTGGCAACCATCAGTTCGTTCTCTATATTTATAGGTCTAATTCTACTTTTTGTTTGATTCTTGTTATTTAGATTCTATATTTAAGGAAAATAATACACTATTTGCCTTTCTCAGTTTTAGTTATTTCACTTAGCCTAATACCCTCTAATACCCATAATACCATAATACTCATAATAACCTCTAGCATAATACCTTATTTCACTTAGCATAATACCCATGTCACAAATGGCATGATCTCATCCATTTTTATGGCTGTGTCATATTCCACTGTGTGTGGCATATTCCACTGTATATATATATATATATACACACACACACACACACACACACACACACACACACACACCCCACATCCTCCTTATCCATTTGTCTGTTGATTGCTTCCATATCTTGGCTATTGTAAATAATGCTGCAATAAACATAGAAGTGCATTTATCTTTTTGAACTACATTTTCATTTTCTTTGGGCAAATACCCACTAGTGGAATTACTGGTTTATATACCATTTCTATTTTTAATTTTTTGAGGAAAATCCATACAGTTTTTCACAATGGTTATTACCAATATACATTTCTACTAACAGTATATGAGGGTTCTTTTTCTCCACATCCTCACCAACACTTATTATTTCATATCATTTTTATTTTAGCTATTCTGACAGATGTAAGGTTGACAACTCATTGTGGGTTTGACTTTCATTTCCCTGATGATGAGTGATGTTGACTATCTTTTCATGTGTTTGTTGGCTTTTTTCATGTCTGTTGGCTTCTGTAGGTCTTAATTTCCAACAATGTACTTTTAATCTTCAGGGTTTTTTTTAATTTAAAGTAGGTCTTGTTTTTGGATCCTCCCTCAGCAATCTCTGCCTCTTAATTGGTGCACTTAGATCATTGACATTCTAAGTTTTTATGGATATAGTTGAATCAATATCTACTACAATTTTTTTACTATATTCTAGTTTTTATCCTTGTTCTTTGTTTATTTTTATCTGTATTCTTTTCCACCTTTTGTGTTTTTAATAAAACATTTTGTGTTATTCCATTTTCTCTTGGTGTATCTGTTATACTTAAAAAAAAAAAGCTTCTAAAATTATTGTCCTAAAATTGCAATATACATTTACAGCTAATTGAAGTAAACATTTAAATAATGTTATACCTCTTCAAGAGGAGTGTGTACTTAAAAGAAAAAAAAAACATAAAAAAGCAAAATAATCCTAATTCTTTTCTCCCTTCTCTAGTATCATTGCTGTCATTCACTTTACTTATTTATAGGCATAGATTATGCATATATATATGCATAAGCATACGAAATTGAAAATTATTATTATTGTTGTTGTTATTATTATTAGGAATAAACTGTTATTAGATAAATTAAGAGAAATACAAGTTTAAGTTTTACTTTTCCTTATACTTTCTTCCATGCTCTTCCTTTATTTTTCAAATGTGAGTTTCTGACCTGTATTATTTTCCTTCTTTCTAAAGAACTTCATTTAACATTACTTTCATGGCAAGTCTACTAGCAAAACTTCTCTCAACTGTGTGTGTCTGAAAGTGTCCTTATTTGCCCTTTACTTTTGAAGAATAATTCACAAGGTACAGAAGTCTACACTGGGGCTACAAAAAAAGCCCAAAGAGCATTTATATATTTTTAATGTCCATGTAGGCAGATGACACAATTATTCAACACAGAGAACAGAAGGTATTAATGTGAACTATGAGAAACAGTTTATTGTTGTCACTGTTTCCTCAAATAATTATTTTTCTGGTCACTTGACCAAATATTAAACAGTAGTGATTCTGTGTTTTCCAAGTTGTCCCTGCACATCATGGAAGTCCCAGTGATCACCTTATTCAGGACTCAGCTCCCCTGTTTTTATAAACCAGGAAAAATTTAATGTCTTCTTTATAGTTGGACAGTCTGCCTACATTCCTAATATTTTTCAATCAGCTGCTTATGGAAGAAGACTATATATGTTTTGAGCCCTGAGAAGGAGCCAATCCTGTTAACACTTGGATTTAAGATTTTTATGTTCCAGAACTGTGAGAGAATAAACTTTTACATTTGCACATTCATATCATTTTTCTTCCAGTGTACTCAGCTGAGCTGCACAATCCTTATTGGAACTTCTCTATATCATTATATACAACATATAGGTATTTTGAGTTTAAAATTACTTGATAGCTGTTGCTACAAAATCCTATCAATGATTTTTCACTCTAAGAGATTATGTATTAGCCACTGTGTCAGGTAAATTTCAAGCCCCAAATTCCAATGATTATCACTGGGGCTGTTTTAGAAATCTACCCAATACTTCAGCTAGAATACTTCCATGGGGTGGCTATTTTCAAAATGATTTTTATATTTGATTCATTGTCCTCAGACTGCAAATTAATAGTAAATTCATAGTAAATAGTTTTAGGCCTTTTCCACCAAGTCTCTGAAACTCTATTCTAATTCAAATAACCTTTTAAACACTTGAAGAGATAGGGTTAACTCAATGTCCAGGTGCAATATCCTTCAAAACTCAAAGTAGTTAAAAAAGGCATTTTGCATCTTTTTATTATTAGTGTTGGCAAAAGAAGCAGCTTATTTTGAACTGAGGAATGTTTCTTATGCAACCCCCCCCTCCCAATTAAGTTATCCCTAAGAATTCAGCTGACTGGATTAAGTTTCTGTCATATTAGCCAGTTAATTAGTTATACTTGGCTAGTTCACATGTTATTACAATTCTTAAATCTTATTTAGCTTCTGTGTCTGTTCATACTGAATGTTGGTTTTGATTGTGGTGCCATCTAGCAAATGAAAAACATTGAAGGATGAAGTAATATGATCAGTTTGGGCCATGGAGATCTCTAGGTTTTTTTGCTGTTGCATATGGTATTTGTCATTCTCCAAATTATTTATTCCAGTTAGTATTATAATCTCTAGCTCCATCCATGTTGTTGCAAATGGAAAGATTTCATTCTTTTTTATGGCTGAATAATATTCCATTGTATGTGTATATCACTTCTTTTTTATCAATTTGTCAATTGATGGACACTTGGGCTGCTTCCATAACTTGGCTATTGTAAATAATGTTGCTACGAAATTAAGGGTGCATGTATCCCTTTGAATTAGTGTTTTTGTATTCTTTGAGTAAATACCCAGTACTGACATTGCTGGATGATAGGGTCAGATGGCTTCTAGGTGAATTCTACCAATGCCAAACATTTAAGGAAGAGTTAATACTTATTTTTCTCAAAATATTCCAAAATATAAGAAGAAGGAAAACTTCTACATTCATTCTATGATACCACCATTGGCCTGAGACCAAACCCAGATAATGACTCCACTTTTAGTGGAGAAACTTATAGACCAATATCCCAGATGAACATGGATGAAAAATCCTCAGAATACTAGCAAACCAAAACCAACAATACATTTAAAAAAATCATTCACCTTAATCAAATGTGATTTATTCCTGGGTTGGCAGGGGGTTCAATATTCAGAAATCAATCAATGTGTGATACACTACATTAATAAAAGAAAGGATAAGACCATATGATCCTTTCACTAGTTGCAGAAAAAGCATTTGACAAATATAACATTCATTCATGATAAAAACCCTCAACAAAGTAGGAATAGAGGGGAATACACCTCAAAATCATAAATGCCATATACCAAAATATACCACGTATACCAAAATATATGGCATACCACATCTAATATCATCTTCAATGGGGGAAAAACTGAGACCTTTTCTTCTAGGGTAGGAATTAGGATACCCACTCTCAGCCTTGTTATTTAACATAGTACCGGAAGTCCCAGTCACAGCAATCAGACAACAAAAAGAAATAAAAGACATCCAAATCAGCAAGGAAAAAGTCAACCTTTCACTGTTTGCAGATTATATGGTACTATATAGAGAAAACCTGTAAGACTCCACCCAAAAACTGCTATAACTCACACACAAGTTCAGTAGAGTTGCAGGATACAAAATCAAAGTACAGAAATCTGTTGCAATTCTATACACCAATAATGAAACAGCAGAAAGAGAAATTAAGGAATGGATCCTGTTCACAATTGTGCCAAAATATGTAAGATACCTAGGAATAAACCTAACCAAAGAGGTGAAAGACCTATACTCTGAAAACTACAAAATACTGACGAAAGAAATTAAGGATTACACAAACAAATGGGGGGGAAAAAATTCCATGCTCATGGATTATAAGAAAAAATATCGTTCAAGTGTCTTTACTACCCAAAACAATTTAAACATTTAATGTAATTCCTATCAAAATACCACCAGCATTTTTCAGAGCTAGAACAAACAATCCTAAAACTGTGTGGAACCATAAAAGAACTAGAATAGTCAAAACAATCTTGAAAAGGAAAAACAAAGCTGGAGGCATCACAATTCCAACTTAAAACTATATTACAAAGCTATAGTCATCAAGACAGTATGGTACTGGCACAAAAACAGACACATAGATCAATGCAACAAAATAAAGAACCCAGAAATGGACCCACAACTATATGGTCAAATAATCTTCAACAAAGCAGGAAAGAATATTCAACGTGAAAAGACAGTCTGTTCAATAAATGGTGTTGGGAAACTGGGCAGCCACATGCAGAAGAATGAAATGGGACCACTTTCTTATACCATACAGAAGAATAAATTCAAAATGGATGAAAGACCTAAATGTGAGATAGGATACCATCAAAATCCTGGAGAACACAGGCAGCAACCTCGTTGACACCAGCCATAGTTGACGTTATTTTGAACTGAGGAATGTTTCTTATGCAACCCCCCTCCCAATTAAGTTATCCCTAAGAATTCAGCTGACTGTTGAATTTCTAGATATGTCTATTGAGGCAAGGAAAACAAAAACAAAAATGACCTATTGGCACTTCATCAAGATAAATTTCTGGGGATGCCTGGGTGGCTCAGATGTTTAAGCATCTGCCTTCAGTTCAGGGCATGATCTCCAGGTCCCAAGATCAAGTCCCATGTCAGGCTCCCAGCTCAGCAGGGAGTCTGCTTCTCCCCCTCCCTCTGCCTCTCCCCTTGCTTGTGCACATTCTCTCTCTCTCTCCCAAATGAATAAATAAAATCTTTAAATAAGAAAAGATAAATTTCTGCATAGCAAAGGGAACAACAAAACTAAAAGGTGACCTTTGGAATGAGAAAGATATTTGCAAATGACATATCTGATAAAGGGTTAGTATCCAAAATATATAAAGAACTTATAAAATTCAACACCCAAAAATGAATTAATCCAGTTAAAAAATGAGAAGGCATGAACAGACGTTGTTCCAAAGAAGATATACAGATTGCCAACAGACATATGAAAGGATGCTCAACATCATTCATCATCAGGAAAATATAAATCAAAACTACAATGAGATATCACCTCACACCTGTCAGAATGGCTAAAATTAACACAGGAAACAACAGGTTTCAGCAAGGATGCAGAAAAAGGGGAACCCTCTTACACTGTTGGTGGGAATGCAAACTGGTGCAGCCCCTCTGGAAAGCAGTACGGAGATGCCTCAAAAAGTTAAAAAATGGTTGTCCCCTACAACGTAACAATTGCAATACTAGGTATTTACCCAAAGGATACAAAAATACTGATTTGGAGGGATACATGCACCCCAATGTTTATCAACAATAGCTAAATTATGGAAAGAATTCAAGTGTCCACTGGCTATTGCATGGATAAAGAAGTGGTGTATGTATATGTGTATATATATATATATACACATATACATACACACATATCTATGTGTGTTGTGTGTACACACACGCATTACTCAGCCATCAAAAAGAATGAAGAATGAATTCTTGCCACTTGCAATGACATGCTTTGGGCTAGGGAGTATTATGCTAAGTGAAATAACTTAGAGAAAGGCAAATGATTTCATTCATATGTCGAATTTAAGAAACAAAAATGTGAAAAAATAAAAGAGAGAGGCAAACCAGAAAACAGACTCTTAACTATAGAGAGCAAACTGAGGGTTTTCCGGAGGGAAGGTGGGAGGAGGAACAGGTAAATGGGTGATGGGTATTAAGTAGTATACTTACAGTGATGAGCACTGGGTGTTGTATGTTACTGATGAATCACTAGATTCTATACCTGAAACTAATGTTATACTATATGCATGATAACTAACTGGAATTTAAATAAAACTTGAAAAAAAATAAAGACATGGACCAATTCCTCAAAAAACACAATGACCATAACCCTGTCAAGATATAAAATATAACTCGAGCAGTCCTATGATTATGAAAAACATTGGATTTCTAATTTAAAGTTTTCAAAAAGTAACCTCCAGGCCCAAATGTTTTCAGTGGACTGTTTTACCAAACAATAAAAGAAAGATTTACAGCAGCTTTACACAACTTCTTCTAGAAAGAACTAAATAGTTTGTTGATTTTATGAGGATAATATGAACCAGATACCAGAATCAAAGACAGGAGAGAGAGAGAGAGAGAGAGAGAAAGGAAGGGAGGGAGGGAGGGAGGGAGGGAGGGAGGGAGGGAGGAAGGAAGGAAGGAAGGAAGGAAGGAAGGAAGGAAGGAGGAAAGAAAAAGAAGGATAAGAAGGAAAGGAAGAAAGACTGATTTGCATCATCGCTGCTTCTTGTCATGTTTGAATAAAAATCTCATAGACTTCTTAATGAATTACCACTGTCACAATTTTTTAAAAAGTCATATTCCACCAGTGGTTTAAATAGCACTCCTGAAGATAATGGAACCCTTTTTATTAGCTTTTTGTGATTCCTTTATTATGCATGTAGAGTGCAATAGTTTCACAGAATCATATGCACTAATTTAATACTATTATAAGTGATGAACTCACTGATAGTACTGGTCTACATATTTTAGAATATGTATTTATCATTTCTCTAATTTTTTTAAAAAAAATATTGAGAAACAAATGTTAAATCTCCTTGATTTACTTACAGTTTCTATCCAGCTACAAAATAACCTAAAACATCAAGGATTGTAATATCATCTACAATAAACATACTATAAAACTCAAAAGTAAAATATGTCATCCAACCTTTTTGAAGTAAAATGTCAATGAAATATAGATGAAGAAGTTTTGTTTTTCCTTGGTGAGTAGAGAGTAAATGAAAATGAATGAGATGGAAAAAGGTGTATGAAATTGTACATTTTGCTTGTGTCATGATAAAAAAATAAATCAATGACAGCTTTTCTTTAGAACAATTTTGTGTTTTCTCTGGAGTACATAGTTCTGATGAAATTGATTTTTCTCAATCACTGTCAGGGTTGTTCTGTGTATTTCACTAACAACAATAGCTTTTCCCATAGGGCAAAATTTATGAAATATTCCCAGTTGAGAATAGATGTGACACGTAATATAGGTATATGAACCAAGACATTCTTATGTAAAAATGCTAAAAGTAACTAAAAATATGAGCATGTATAAATGTGATAATACATCTTCAAACAATTAATACCAAATTATTCATTTTCTATATGTAGTACACAAATGCTGCAGCACAAAAACTACATGTTGAAATGAAGCTACCATCAATATGGGTTCTTGAGTGACTATAATAAATATGGCCCTAACTTCTCCTCAAGTGAAATAAAAAATTAATGAGAAAATTGCACTGTCTTTGGACACTGTGGTGTTGAGTTTGTTTAATAACATAGCATATGTTACACTATCTTTCTCTAACAGAATAGCTAACAGAAAATGGGTTTCATCAAGAATAAAGCTTGTTTTCTAAGTCATGTAATGATTTTTTTTTCTTGCATGGAATTATCACTAAAATTATAACAATAATATGCTATTGAATGTGTATGTAAATGATAAATCATCAGATCTTTATTCTTTTGGTGTCTATAGCATGAGCATTGCCTAAACACAATTTTGGGACCTCTCCTGCTCAGCTTTGTTCATGTAGCATGGTAGCAAAATAATTTTTGCTGTGTCAAGCCACTAATGTTTGAGATTGAATGTTACTGCAGCATTCGTTAACCTTTCCTGACTGAGCCTCGGTCTTAATATTTATTTTAGATTATATTCAATTATTATATTCTATAATTCTATAGTTGTACAATTATATATTATATACTATCATTATTTCCCATCTTTACATATTGTTGCTGTGCTTAATTAGTCTTCTGGAAAATTTTAAGCTTCTTTAAATTGGGGCCCTTAATTTCTTTTTTAATATCACATGTTGTTTTCTTTGCTATCTCCATTACATAAATGGATGGGCATATTTATTTTTAACTCCCTTGAATAAATCTTTAAGTTTCACACATGTACATAATTGTTAAAACACACACAAACACACACTGAACCAAATACTGTGTGGTCAAATGTATATACGGAGATAAGTAGATAATAAAGATAGCTGTATTGTAATTTTTTTGTAAAATTTCTGGTCACAGACATTCTGAAAAGATGTGTTGTCAGTAATGATCCATCTCGAGGATATTTGAAGAAAACGTAATAGAACTACTGCTCAAAGGGCACACGGCAATAACAGAATGCCACCGATTGTACCTAATAAACAACAAGGGATTATTAAAATCCTTAAAATGTTGTACACAAAGTAAGTTATAAAAACCCTCCCTAGCTTTTCATACTACAGGTTTACTAAGCACCCAACGAAACATGTATGTCTTGTAAAGTTTCTGCACTGAGCTTAAGATACCTATCTAAACTCAATGTAAAAACATAATTTTTTTATTTCCTAAAAATGAATATTTGACAAATTTAATTTCCTGGGAGGATTTAATATAAATAGGATTGTTGATTAAACTTCCAGAGAAATGCAGCATTTATTTAAAAGGTTATAGGTGTTCCTTTTTATTATAACTTAGAAAATAATAACTACAAAACACTGACTGGTCCTAGATAACTTGTTCTCTATGTCATCATGCACAAGTCAGTTCTGATGGACAGATATCAAATCTGGTCATTTTCTTCTATTCCTTTTCAAATAGCCTAAAATTCAAATATTTCAAATAGAAATGGTTGCTATATATTTACTATTCTCACTAATATTAAAATACTATTGTATAAATAACTATTAATGTCTATAAAGGCAAAAATATCTTCAAATCAAGTATTTAATTAATAGCCTTACTCAAAAGCTTTAAAAAAAGGGGGGTGGGGTGGAACATTTGGCAGGCAAAATTCTTTTTTTTTTTAAATAGGAATTGAATACTCTTATAGGAAAATTCTTAGCAGTATCTTTGCTTCTCAAATACTTTCAGGAAACATCAATTTTACTGGTAAATGCTATTTCTTAACCTTAACATATTATTTTCCTTCACAGTAGAAACACAGGTGGGTCTTGGATTAATAAATTCAAAACATAATATAACTGATTTTAAGAATGAAACTGCTAAATCTGTTGCTGTTTGGGGAAATGTCTCGGATACTCATGATACTTTCAACAGTTTAGCTTAAAAAGAATAACTTGTTTATTTATTGCTTTATTTCAAGATTGACTGTTGAAACTATTTCCCAGCAGTTCACAAATTTAGTATATTGCATGAAATTGTACTTTTTTGTTTGCTTAAATTTATACTTCTTTCCAACCTTCTCACAATTTTACTTTTTCGCCTCACCATAAAATAAATGTTCGGGAAATCTGTTGTTCTAATTTATCTGATATCATTCAGTTCAATGCAGTTTTATTAATCATGCATGGGTTTCACTCATTCATTGTTATAAAATTTATCTTACTCATAAGTGAGACTGATTAATCTGAGAAATTTTGCCAACAGCAAGCACAAGTGTAATTTTGATGCTAATGGCCTGTGGGCTTTTAAATCATCAGTTTCTTGAGGAAACATTCAGTTTATGTAAACAAAAAGAGCTCAAATTTACAAGTTAGTGGGTCCACCCAGATCTTCCCTAAGGCAGATGCATTTATCTCACTTTTCAGTCAATCATTACCAGACAGATTTTTTGTCTCTGCTGGATTCTGGCCTTGGTTTCCCCATTTTAGTTGTTAGTTATCCAAAAAACTCAATTCCAAGATAGTACAGACACACCTTTCTACATTAGTTCCTGAAGAACAAAGCAAGAGTGTGAATGTATGTCACAAAATTTTTTTACATTTCTGTGAGTAATATAGGTGCAAAGTACCACAAATAACATGAAGCTAAATAATGTGACTACTCTTGAAATTATCCTAGTTGGTTGATATAACAGGGGGTTGGTTTCTCAATGGCTATTCCTTTGAGCCTTAGCTTTTTTTCAGGCCTTTCACTCCTACCATCCAATTCACATTGGATGAAGTGTCACATTGAAAAAAATTTAACCTCCAAAACCTTCCCTCAAAATTAATTTTTTAAAAGATTTTATTTATTTATTTGAGAGAGAGCGAGCATGAGGGGGAGGATCAGAGGGAGAAGCAGACTCCCTGCTGAGCAGGGAGCCCTATGCAGGACTCCATCCTGGGACTCCAGGATCATGACCTGAGCCGAAGGCAGTCGCTTAACCAACTGAACCACCCGGGCACCCCTAAATACCTCATTTATACCTAAATACCTCATCAAGATATTTTTCCTAAATATAAAACAGGTTTGCTTATTTTATTTTATTTTTTCAGTAGTGGTGTTCATTTCAAATATTTACCTGTTGCATGTGCTTTAAAGACTTGTAAACAGTAATTGACAACAGATTTTATTTGTGTAGATGCTCTCTTTTATACATCCCTCATCTGTTTGTTCTATAAATGCTTTGTTGGTATTTAAAAATCTTACATTTTCTATCCTATGAATTTCTCCAGAAGACTTTTTATAAAAGAAGGTTAAGGAGAAATAGCTGACAGATGCTACAAAAAGGAAGAAAGAATATGTCCTTGCATGCAGTTCAGTCAAAAGATTCTTTATCAAAAGCACCCTCCTTTGCAAGAGCTGAAATGCATTTTATGGACTGTTTCCAAGAAATAATTTGGATTCATTTGTAAATAGAGAATAAGCAGGGAAAACTACCCTAACAAATGATTGTGGAGATACCCAAGTATGCTACTTTGTAAGAAGCAATTGATGCTGATTGAAAAGAAAAGTGTGAACAGATCTAAAGGAGCTAAACATTGTCAACCAGAAAAAATAAACACAAGGAATTAAACACATACATGCACACACACCCTACAAAACATGTACAAATAGAAATACAGACAGACACAACTCACCTACATCAAAAGGAGTATTGCTTTGAATCAGTGGGAATCCTAGGTATTCCATAATACTATCATCATCCCTTCAGACAAAAACAGCCTAAAAATACAAACCTGATTGAAAGATAATTTTATTTGACAGAAACTAGCATAGGCTGTCCATAAAGACAATTATAAGAAAAGAAAATGACAAATATAGAAGAGAACAGGAAAAAAAAAAAACCATGAAATACAAAAATAAGACTCATGATCTGATATATATTCATGAAATAAAAGACCAAAAAGATAAAACCAAACCTCAAAATGGTTAGAACACTGAGATGGAAATACCTAACAAAACAGAAAATAATAAAAATAACTCAAGCTGAATGGAAGTTTAAACCTTAAAAATCAGTGAATTAATGGTGTTGCTAGAATTAGCATAAAGAAAAATATTATGGATAAAAAGATGGTAAGGGTAATTGGTCAAGACTGAGAAATGCAAGCAAATTAAATGAAGCAACATCACAAATAAGTATAGACTGCAAAATAACGATTTCATAAAAAATAAATGAGTCAAACAATAAATCATCAGAATCATGCTATTTATGTTCTTCTTCCTGAAGTGATGGTTTAGCTTATTTTATTTTATTTTTTTTAAAGATTTTATTTACTCATTCGACAGAGACGGCAAGCGAGAGAGGGAACACAAGCAGGGGGAGTGGGAGAGGAAGAAGCAGGCTCCCAGTAGGGAGCCCGATGTGGGGCTCGATCCCAGGACCCTGGGATCACACCCTGAGCCAAAGGCAGACACTTAAGGACTGAGCCACCCAGGCACCCCGGTTTAGCTGATTTTAGACAAATTATTTCCCTGAGAATACTTTAAGAAATTGGAAAAAATGCAAATTTAACATTTTTGAAGCTTTTGAAGAGCTACAAAGCAATGCTTAAATAGGTACTAAAAAAAAAAATCAGCATTGAACATTTAGGTCAACTTTCCCCTCCAAAGTCTATTCTGAAATGGAAGTCAAAAGGTTATGAAGCTAAGTGGTCATACTGACAGAATCATGAGGCTAAGAGGCACAACTTGGAATACAAAGTCTGTCAAAGAGAAAGAAGTTGTATAACAGCTTCAAAATTCTGTAGGGACACAAGGAAAATAAATCTGAAGGTTCAATAAACTAGGCATCTTAGGACTGAAACTTGGTTTTGAGTTTTTTATAAACCTTTTATAATATTAACATGAATTAGCATATCTAGTGAGCTTTAGCCAGCTGCAATTTGGTAGCAAAAACAGAACTTCCATAAAGACTGCACACTGCGTATCATTGTTATAATATTTTATATTCAACCTTCAACTTTCAATAAGAAAAATATTAGAAAAAAATAAGCTTGGCTTATTTTAGTTTAGTTTATTATATAAACTATGAAGTGTTACTAAAAACTAGGGGAAATTTCAGAACTTTAAAGCAATTTTGGGGGCATAAATAGACTTTAAAATGATTATAATTAATGTTTCAAGAAAGCATCAAAGCTATGGGTGCTTGGGTGACTCAGCTGGTTAAGTGACTGCCTTCAGCTCAGGTCATGATCCCAGGGTCCTGGGACCAAGCCCTGCATTGGGTTCTCTACTCAGCAAGGAGCCTGCTTTTCCCTCTCCCTCTGCCTGCTGCTCCCCCTCCTTGTGCTCTCCTGCACTCTGTCAAATAAATAAATAAAATCTTTAAAAAAAAAAAAAAGTACCAAAGCTAAACAGAAGAAATAAATGAAAATAATACGGAGCCCGAGAAAGTAAGTGTACTAACATTTTCATTATAGGGGACCTAGAAGAAGAGAGCCAAGGATTAGAAAATGTATTTGAAGAAATAATAGCTGAAAACTAACCTGGGGAAGGAAACAAACATCTAGGTCCAGGATGTATAGAAAGCCAAAAAAAGATAACCCAAGGAAGTCCACACAAAGACACATAACAATTAAAATGTCAAAGATTAAAAATGAGAGAATCTTAAAAGCAGTAAGAGAAAAGCAACAGGTTACATACAAGGAAAAACCCATAAGGCTCTGAGTTAATTTTTCAGCAGAAATTTTGCAGGGCTGAAGGGAGTGCCTGATATATTCAAACTGCTAAAAGAAAAAAAAACAGTAATACTCTACAAGCAAGGTTATCATTCAGAATTAAAAAAGAGTTTTTCAGTAAAACAAAAAATAAAAGAGTACATCACCACTAAACCAGCTTTAAAAGAAATGTTAGAGACTTTAAGCAGAAAAGACCACAACTAAGAGTTACAAAATAATAAAAGAACACCTGTTCACAGGTAAAAGCAAAGATATGATAAATTTAGTTAGATAAATCACTTATAAAACTAGTATGGAGATTAAAAGACATAAGTAATAAAGTCCATTGTATCTAAAAAATTAATTATGGGTCTCACAAAATAAAAAGGTATGAAATAGAACATCATATACATAAAACATGGAAGAGGAGTCAAAATGTAATGATTGTAGAATGTGTTAAAACTTAAGCAACCATTATTTTAACATAGACTGTTATTTACTTAGAATGTTATATATGAACCTCATGGTAATCACAAGTCACAAACCCATAAAAGATACACAAAAAATAAAGAGGAATCCAAGCATAACATTAAACAGAATCATCAATCACACAGGAAAAAAAAGCAAGAGGAGAAGAAAAGAATAGAGAACTACAAAAAAAGAAAAAAAGAAGAAAAACAAAACAATTGACAAGATGATAATAAGTTCATGCCTATCAATCATTAATTAATATGTAAATAGTCTAAATGCACCAATCAAAAGACATAAGGTGACTGAATGAATAAAAAAACAAGACCTATCTATATGCTGCCTATAAGAAACTCGCTTCAGACCTTAAAACACAAAGACTAAAAATAAAGGGATATATAGGGGCGCCTGGGTAGCGCAGTCGTTAAAGCGTCTGCCTTCGGCTCAGGGCGTGATCCCGGCGTTCCAGGATCGAGTCCCACATCAGGCTCCTCTGCTGGGAGCCTGCTTCTTCCTCTCCCACTCCCCCTGCTTGTGTTCCCTCTCTCTCTGGCTGTCTCTGTCAAATAAATAAATAAAATCTTAAAAAAAAAAATAAAGGGATATATAAAGATATTCCACGCAAACGCAAGTGGGGGAAAAAAAATACTTGGGGTAGCAATACTTAGATTAAATAAAAATAGACTTTGAAACAAAGACTGTAACAAGAGGCAAAAAAGGCATTAGACAGTGATAAAGGGATCAATCCAAGGAGAGTATATAACAATTATAAATATCTCTATACCCAATATAGGAGTGCCTAAATACATAAAGCAAGTGTTAACAGATATAAAAGGAGAAACTGGCATTAATACACCAATAGCAGGGGACTTTAACACTGCTAAAACATTAATGGATAGATCATCTAGTCAGTAAATCAATAAGGAAACAGTGGCTTTAAATGACACATTATACCAGATGGAATAACCAATATATACAGAACATTCCATTCAAAAACAACAGAATTACATTCTTTTCAAGGCACACATGAAACATATTCCAAGACAGATTATGAGTTAAGCCACAAAATAAGTCTTAGGAAATTTAAAAAGATAGAAATCATATCAATAATCTCAGGCACCTGGACGGCTCTGCCTTTGTTAAGCATCTGCCTTTGGCTCAGGTCATGATCCTGGAGTCCTGAGATCAATCCCCGCATCAGGCTTCCTGCTCAGTGGGGAGTCTGCTTCTTCCCCTCTCATGCTTTCTCTCCCTCTTTCTTTCTCTCTCTTTCTCACTTGTTCACTCTCTCTCAAGTAAATAAATATTTTTTTAAAAAAATCTTTTTTGGCCACAACATTATAAAATTAGAAATCAATTACCAAAAAAAATTGGAAAAATCACAAACACATGGAGGCTAAACAACATGCTACTAAACAACCAATTGTCAATGAAGAAATCAAAAAAAGAAATTAAAAAAAAAATGCCCCGAGACATGAACATGGAAGCAAAACAGTTCAAAATCTTTGGACACAACCAAAGCAGTTCTAAAGGGGAAGTTTATAGAGATATACAGGCCTACCTCAAGAAATAACAATGTAGACTTATACCTAAAGGAACTAGAAAAAGAACAAAGCCTAAAGTTAGTAGGAGGAAGGAAACTAAAAAAAGAGGAATGGAAGGAAGGATGGATGATGGATCAGTGAAGGCAAGTACTGGCTCTCTGAAAAGATCAATAAAATTGATAAACCTTAAGCCAAAATCATCAAGGAGACAAAAGGAAGCAAATAAAATCAGAAATGAAAGAGAAGTAACAACTGACACAACAAAATAAAGAATTATAACAGATAGCTATGAAAAATTATAGGCCAACAAATTCTATAGCCTAAAAGAAATTAATAAATTCTAAGAAATAAATAATCTTTTAAAATGAGTAAGAAATATGGGGCGCCTGGATGGCTCAGTCCATTAAGCGTCTGCCTTCGGTTCAGGTCATGATTCCAGGGTCCTGCGATCAAACCCCACATCAGGCTCCCTGCTCAGTGGGGAGTCTGATTCTCACTCTGCCTCTCCCCGTGCTTGTGCTGCTAAATAAATAAATAAAATCTTTTAAAAAAACTAGTAAGAAATAGGAAATATGAACAGGCTGATTACTAGTTCCAAAATTGAATTGGTAATTAAAAATTCCCACCAAACGCAAGTCCAGGACCAGATTCAAAGGTGAATACCACCAAATGTTTAGAGTAAATACCCATCCTTCTTAAATAATTCCAAAACCCCGAAGAGGAAGGAAAACTTCCAAATTCATTCCATGAGACCAACATTACCCTGATACCAAAACCAGACAAAGACACCACTAAAGAAAATCACAGGGGAATATCCCTGATGAACACAGATGCAAATCCTCAACAAAATATTAGCAAACCAAATTCAACAATATATTAAAAAGATTATTTCACCGCAACCAAGTGTGATTTATTCTAGGAATGCAAAAGTGATTCAATAGCTGCAAATTAATCAATATGATACACCACAATAACAAAATTAAGGATAAAAATTACATGATAATCTCAATATATGCTGAAAGACAATTGACAATATTAAACATTCCTTTAGATAAAAACTGTCAATAGACTGGGTTTAGAGAAGATCTACTTCAACATAATAAAGGCATATATGACAAACTACAGTTAACGTCATACTCAATGGTGAAAATCTGCAAGGTTTTTCTCTATTATCTGGAACAAGACAATGATGCCCACTCTCATCACATTTATTCAACATAGTACTGGAAGTCCGAACAGCAGAAAACAGAGAAGAAAAAGAAATAAGAGGGATCCATTTACAGACCAGTAACCACTATGAATATTGTTGCAAAAATCTTAAACAAGATATATACTAGAAAACTAACTCCATCAGCATATTTAAATGATTATACACCATGACCTGGTGGCATTTATCCCAGGATAGCAAGGTTGGTTCAATATACAAAAATCAATAGATGTAATATACCATTGCAATAGAATTAAGAAAAGGGCATATGTTATTCCAATAGATAAAGAAAAAGCATTTTACCCTATCCAAAACACTTTCATGATAAAATCACTCTTGGAGTAGAAGAGATATTGCTTAGCCCAATACAAAGTATGTTTTAAAAACAGAGTTAACATTATACACAATGGTGCAAGCATGAAAGATCAGGAACAAGAATGTCACTCTTGCCAGTTCTGTCATTATACTAGAATTTTTAGTAAGTTCAAAAAGGCAAGGAAAAGAAAGAAAAGGCATTACCCAGACATGAAAGGAAGAAGAAAAAGTAACTCTAGTCACAGTTGAAAAAATCTTATATATAGAAAATCCTAATGAATCCCCAAATATTATTGCAGCTAATAAATGAGCTCAACAAACATTGAATGAATTTAACGAATGAGTTCAGGATGTTAAGAACAATATACAGGAAATCATTTGTATTTCTCTATAGCAACAATATGTAGTTCAAAATGGAATTTAAAAATTAATTGCATTTATAATAACATCAAAAAGACTAAAATATTTGGGAACAAATATAATCAAGGAAGTGAATGACTTATACAGTAGCAATTATAATAAATTGTTGAAAGAAAAAAAGACTCAAAAATGGAAAGAAATCCTCGGTCCATGGATTGGAAATCTTAATGTTATTAAAATGGCAATACTCCCAATTCATTAATATATATATAATTCCTATTAGAATTTCATCTATCTGTCTGTTTTTCACAAATGAACAAGTTGGTCCTAAAATTCATATGAAATTACAAGAGGTCCAAATAGCCAATAACCATCTTAAATAGAACAGAGTTGGAAGACTCACATTTCTCAATTTCTAAACTTACTACAAAGCTACAATAATCAAAACTGTGTGGGGATGACATAAAGATAGACATATTGATCAATGAAATATATTTCAGAGTTCGGTTACAAACACAGATCTCTGGACAATAGCTTTTTGCCTAGGATGTCAAAACTATTCCATTGGGAAAGAATAGTTGTTTAGACAATGCATTGTTACAACTGGATATTCATATGCAAAATAATGACGATGGACTCTGACTTTATACCACAGAAAAATTTAATTCAAAATATATCAAATACCTAAATGTAAGAGCTAAAACTATCAAATTCTTAGGTATGAACATAAGTAAATCTTCATGATCTTGGATTAGGCAATTTTTTCTTAAATATGAAAACAAAAGCACAAGCAAGAACTACAAAAAATCAATTGGCAAATTAGATTTCATTAAAATTAAAATTTTGTGTGTCAAAGTACACTATCAAGAAAGTCAAAAGATAGCTGTCAGAATACGAAAAAGTATTTAAAAATCATATCAGGTAAGAGTATAGTATCTGGAGTGTATAAAGAATTCTTATAACTTAGTAATGAAAAGATAATTCATTTAATAACTGGGCATAAGACTTAAATAGACATTTCTCCAAAGAGGATCTACAAATGCCAGTAGCACATGAAAAAATATCAGTATTATTATTCACTGGAGAAATGGAAATCAGAACCATAGTAAGATATCATCTCACATCCACTAATTTGGCTAAAATGATATTTAAATAAAAAAAAACAGAAAAAGAAAAATAGCTTTGAAGAGGATGTAGAGAAACTGGAATCTTCGTATACTGCTGATTAGAATGTAAAATGGTAAAGCAATTTTGGAAAATAGTCTGGCTGTTCCTCATATATTAAAGTACAGTAACCATATGACCCAACATTTTCACTCTGAGGTATATATATCCAAGAGAGCTGAAAACATGTTCAGACACAAAAAAAATCGTATAAAGATCTTCATAGAATCATTATTCATAATAGACAACAAGTAGAAAAAAACAAATGTCTATCAAGTGATGAATGGATAAACAAAATGTAGTATATCCAAAACAGTGGAATATTCAGCCTTAAAAAGTAATGATTTAATGATACATCTGATAACATGAATGCACCTTCAAATCATTAACTGAAATAAGCCAGACACAAAAGACCACATATGATTCTATTTATATAAAATGTTCGGAATAGGTAAAACCATGGAGATAGGAGATTAGATTAGTGGTTGTCACTGCCTCACTAAATGTTTATAATCCATACAGTTGAAGAATATAGTGAAATAGTATTCTCTCCCCAGTTTATAAAGACCCTGCTGACTTCTCTGGGCTCATCTCCTGGCTCTTTAAAGTAGTTTCCCTTCTCCTACCATACTAGTTTAGTTTAGCACCCTGAACATGTTAAATACATTCTCCCCATAGGGTCTTTTTATCCCTTCTGGTTGGAATGGTTTATACTGCCAGTTTCATGGCATCCAAATATCTGCTTAAATCACTCAGAAGGCTTTCTCCTCTCAGTCGTAAAATCACTGTCTCTATCATTCTATATAACATCTCTGCATAGACATTTTCAGTGGTATTTTTGAGTGTTTTTCTATAGTTTTCCATGATCTTCTGAGGGAATTTACATGGAAAAGGTAGGGACTTTTTTGTCTCATTTCCCACCGCACCCAATACCTAAAATAGAGCTTGGTCCATAATAGGTGCTCAGTAAATGCTGTGTAAAATGATGAATCAAATATATATTACTGTATATATTGATGAATACACACACACACACACACACACACACACACTAGCTTTTTAGTCTTCCTTCAATTATCCCCTTCTTAGCCGAGTTTTAAAAGACAAGTCTACATCCATATTTTTCAGTTTTCACTATACTACCTTCTGTTCTATATCCTTATATTTTCATGCTTTTATTATACATTACAGAATAATCTCAAAAGTAGCACTCAGAAAAATACTACCATAGTTTTAAAAAGATCTAATAATACTGTTTTATGAATAATATGTATACTATTCAAAAGGTAGCTTCAAATTTATTAGTTCAGGACCCATTTTTGAGGGAGTTGACAAACTGGTATATTTGATTCTACTGTAGTTTTAAATATTTTGTTATTTGATTATAGTTCATAGACTTTTCATTTATTGCATTCATTTCTAACATCATGTAAACTCTAGTACTGAATTAATTATTTGCTCTTTTTATTTATCCCAGTGAATTTCATGTGATTATAAAAGATTCATTTGATCTTGTTCAAGTAAATTATGATTTTCCACAGGGTTATCTTTTAAATTATGTCCTCTGTGTTATTTGCATATTTGTATTAGAATTATTTTTAGGACATGAGTTGTGAATTATTGCTGTTTCATGCATCAAACAATCTTATCTGTGTCACACTAAAGATGTAAATTCCTATCATGAAATGTATTCAAAAATGATTCTTATAAACACCTAAAGATTGAAATTGTATTTGAATTAATAGCAATCCTCTCCCAGCATCAAAGATACAAGCACTCTTATTTGACTTAGTTTTGTGGTGACACAAAGGAAAAGAATAATAATTGATAGGACTTATCTTCCTGTCAATTTTGACATACTTATATTAATAGACTAATAATGTTTGACATGGCTCAATAATAATGCATGCATTTGCATTGTTCTAAATTAAAACAATCATTTATTAAGCGCTGAAGTTTGAAAGTATTTAAATTACTATGCTAGGCCACAGTATATTATTGGACCCATAAATGCTACTTTTTCTGTGAAACTTTGCCAAAATCTCATAAAATGAAATGCTCTTATCATTCTATTCTCAGGAGAAAGATCCAGTTTGGATCATGCCCTATTCCCAATAAGGAGAAAGAAGTTAAAGCAACTGGCCTGTGACTCATTTATCTGTCAACACTGATGCTTCAGGAGGAGGAGGAGAGGTTTGGTCTCATTTCCTTGTAAACGTGGTAAGTGGACTACTTGAGAAGTAGACTACTGATATATGCAAGAAAGGATCCTTTCGTATGTAATGCTTTTAGTCCTGGTTTACCACTGATTATTGCAAACAACAACAACAATAATAATAATAGTAAAAAATAATGTGTGTTTGGTGCAGGAACAAAGGGCTTTGGAAGCAACTCCCAATATCCCAGATATTCTCCCTGCTTTTACTCTGCCCCTTGTTTGTCTTCTTGAAATTATTGGTAAAACTTGATACTGAGTAAGATCTCGGATTCATGAGAATCTGGTGTCAGAATAGTATTTGTTATGCTAGCTTACCCAGTTTCAATTCCTAGGCAGGAATCCAGAGGACTTAAGTTATAGTTCAATAACAGTCATAACCTCAAGACTGTCTTATCTACATCTGTCTATTCCAGCGGGAAAGAAAGGTGGAGATATTACAACCTAGATCATCTCATAAAGGCTTTCTTGCTCGCTTTTTACTTTCTTCCTTTGCTCACTTCCTCCACTTCCTTCCTTCTTTCTGCACCACAAATTTTATAATTCTAGATGTATATTATCCTGTAACAAGCAAAAACTTACATTAGGAACATTCTCATAGTCAGATTCCTCTCCAGAGGTAGTGCTTACAACTTGTACATAACCTTCTTTTGCAGAATTATACACACACAAACACACACACACACCCTCACTGACACATACACACACAGTAAATATGTTGCTTTGTTTATGTAAATAGGATCATCATCTATATTTTGTATTTATTACTTGCAATTTTTTTACAATGTATTAAGAACATGTATTAGAGATCTCTGTCCCTTTATCATTCACTTTCTCCTCACTATTATACTTCGTCATTGTGCACAGTATTTCACAGGACACTGTACTATTGAACTTTTATTTAGTAATACCCAACTTATTAAAATTTAAGATTGTTTCCAGTCTTTCTGTATAAGAAAAAAAAATGCTACAACGAATATTACTGTGAATATAAATCTTTCCTTACAACCCCAATACTATCAGAATGTGTATTTTCCCAAATGTATGCACAGTTAATATCTATTTTTGTTATAATTTTCTTCTCCTTGATTTGTACACTATTCTCTATGTAATTTATACCATTAGTAGCCATTTCCATTTTTTCTTTTTAGTTCATATCTTTTCCCATTTGTCTAGTAGATATTTTACTTATTGACTTGCAGGATACTAATCCAATCCTTGTTTAGGTATCAAATTTGTTAATCACTCAATTTTTTAATACCTTCATATAAGATGGGTTTCATTTTGCACAATTAGTTATGCATTCAAATATATATATTTTTCTTGACAGGCTCTTGATTTTTTGTATACATAGGAAGATATTTTCCACTTAAATATTATAAAATTATTCTTCTGTTTTCTTCTATGGCTTCTATAATTATTTTTTATATTTTAATTACCCTGGAGTTTATATTTGTGTATGATTGCAGAATTCATTTAATTTTATTTTTGCTCCAAATAAACTGTCAAGTATTTTTTCATTATGTATTGACTGCTCTATTAGCTGTTCATTAGAAATGCTTTCTGTGTCATATATTTAACCCTGGTTAATAATCTATGCATCTGGTTGAGCTCACTTGTTTTTGTTATTCAGTCTGTTTATATTACAAAGCTCAAATATTGAATTTCTATAACTGAATGTTTCAATATGCTTGAAAGCCAATCTCATTTATTGCTATTTATTTAAATTAGGTTACTTTGCAGGTTTGTTAATATTTTATAAAATCCTGATTTATTCTGTATACATATCTACATTCCTCTTACAGAATAACTTGGAAAAAGAACAGTTTTACAATAATGTTTATTCCTATTATACATACGACTCCCATATGTGACTCTTTACATTTCAGTCTAATTTCACTGTTTCATTCTGTTAGTGTTTTACTTAGCTCTTACTAACTTTATTTGTACGTAGTTGAGAATTTTAAAATATTAGCTGCTTTTTATGAATGAGATATTTATTCTGTTTTATTTTGTAAGTAGTTTATTACTGGTTTATATTAAGTAAATAATTATTTTATATATTTATCTTGCAGGTGATTATTTTCTTGATTTCTTTTCTTTGAATTTATTAAACTTTAATTTACACTTATATATTAATGCCTATATCATTTGCCCAAAACACAGTACCTTGTACATGCATGCAATTGTGGATTAAAATTTAAGGTAGAGGGACATCTTGAATGAAAGTATGACAGTTTGATAATGTGGATTACCTAATTTATAGCTGTACCTAAACTAGTCAGGAAGGTCTATTAATATCATTAGGATTTTTGGGTTTGTGGGTTTTTTTTTTTTATATTGATTAAACTACCTGAAATATTCTTATGCTTTTTCCATGTAGAACAAAATTGATGACCTACAAAATCTTATCTCTATTTTACTTTTCTATGAATTTCACAAGCATTTGCTCGTGAATTATGTTGTTCTTTCCAGCTGTTTCTATCTCCTTAGCTGGTTTTAAAACTAAGTATTTTTACTTCTCTGAACCATCACAGTCCTGTGCTCTTATAAATAGAATTTGGAAAAATAGTTAGAAGAGCTTTTTACTCCACTAAGCAGTTATTTGTCCAGTCTTTCTAGGACATGTAATTTAAAAACTTGTCAATAAAAGGTGCTATGACTAAAACATTTCTAGAATCAACAGAGTAATTTTCTGCCATTATTAGCTAACCCTAGGAATAAAGATGCCCAGTTTTACATATGGGGTTGAAATAACTTATGATTTTGCCTAGTTTTAAAAAATGTCTAAGGGTTTAATTTTTTGCAATTAAAGAAAATAACTTACATAAACATTCATCATTGTAAATATGTGTACTGAGACAAATTGGAAGAAATCTATTTAAAATAACATAATTAGCTAAGTAGTCACAAAACTATTCTCTGTTTCTATTGTATAGAATATGAAGTCCACATGTTCCTTTCCAGCCAATAATGTAAAATGCTTTTTATAAAGACAGAATAATTTTACCTGAACTTGAACTTCACATATAAATGGAATAATGCATTATATAGCATTTGATGGTATTTTTTTCTTATTTATCATTATAGTTTTATCTCTTTTATTCTGGGTTTTTAAACATAGCAGTGGTTCAGTATTAATGCTATTTAGAATCCATATAACACATGTTATCTACACTAATATTGATGGACACTGATGGACATTTGATTGTTTCTAATTTCTTAATTATGAGTAACAAATAGATAGATGTGTGTGTAAATTTATTAAGTAGCCCATAGAATACTTTTCTTAATGCCTGTGCATTTTTTAAATGTATATTTTACTATAATGGATAGGTTAAAATATAACATTCAGATGGAATGGGAAAATAGTGATAATTAAAACTTTAAACTCATTGTATTTATTATTACACCCATGTCTTTTAGGTCCTAAGAAGCAAAATTAGTCCCCTTCCTATCAGACATCATTAATTTATTCTTTACATCATACATATATTGTTAAAACATTGTTCCTTGTAGTTTTGCTTAATTTAGAAGACAGTTATGATTTTCTGTAAATTTATTGAAGTACATAAATGAATAGGAAGAGAATAGGCATTGGAAATAAAGGCATTGGGAAAATACAGACTGACATGATATATTACATTTATTTTAAATATTATAATTATTTTAAAATATTTTAAAATTATTATTATATTAATAAATGTGTAATGCAATATATTAGAAGTTATAAATAGTATGACAATTTAAGGTTTAATATAATGGTCATTTATTATAAAATTTACCTTTCAGGCTTGTAACTAAACCAGAAATACATAGTAGAAAGGCCTCTTGTGGTTGTGGTTACTTCTGTTAACAGAATTCCTCATAATAATAAAAATAATAGATTAAGACACTATCATAGTAGATTCTAAATAATTTTGAGAAAGACTAATTTAAGCGGTTACTGAATTTTAAATTAAAATAATTACAATTTTCCCCTAAGTCTTGACTCAAGTGGTCCCTTTTCAATAATTTATATAAATAATTTATTTTATTCCTCAAACAACACTGTAGAATTGCTAATGGACCCCAGCAAGTAAATTATAGGACTGGGCAGTTTTAGTGTACCACCCACACTCTTTTTGACTATAATACCCTGGCTCTAGATTTTTATCCTATATTCATGTCTTCAAAACACTCCCAGTACTCTAGATATGATCACATCCATGACTCAACACTATGTCACACTCCTAAATTCCAAACCTTTCGTCATGGTCACCATCTTTTTGTAATAACTGTGTCTTCCAACTTCCCTGCTTTTGTCTTAAAGCGATATCATTTTCGTAGGCACTGGAGATGGAGAAAATCATAGGGTCACTTATAAACTAATTCTTGTCTTCTATCCCCATTTCACAAAGTTAAGAGATGCCTTTTGGGGAAAAGTATATTAAATATATTTTCATTAGCATTACTGGAATACTAACATTAAAATTAAGGTAATTTATTTTAGTCTGACTAATCTACACAGCACCAAAATGTATATGACACTGTGCTAGAGTGGGGCAGAAATACATTTTTAAAAACAACCTTGTCTTTGAGAAGTTTATTATCTTGCAGAGGATAGATATAAGTAAAACGGTGAGTTACGATAAGAAAGGATGCAAGGAGATCTCAACTGTTTCTAGCATTTGGGTTGGGGAAGGGATGTCGGCAACTGATCATTAAAAACCTGGCAAAGTTGCCTTCTAAGTTTTACTAAAGGCAAATGCAAGAAACCTAATGTCACTATATAGCTATTTTCCCATAATCAGGGGGAAAATTCTCTACTAAACTTTGTCTAATGTAGGAGATCACAGAGGATAACACTGGAACAAATATCACAGTATGTGAAGTTTACATATAACACCAGGCAACACTGAGGAGCAGTTGGGGAAGTGAGATGGGGAGGGAAAGAAAGCCCCCCAAAATACATTATGAAGCAAGTCATCACTGTGAGGGAAGGAAAAAAGAAAAGAGAAAGCTTAATCCCACTGTATAAGTATGGGGAAATAGAGTAGAACATGCTTTGTTATTCCACCAACAAGACAAGTAGTCTGGGACATCAACCAAATCAATGTCTGCCATTTGTTGAGAGCTGCTTCGGGGAACATGAACCCTCTGATCATTGCTGCTTGCCCTGCACAAAGCTTTAGCAAGCTGAAAAATCTTAACAGGTGATATGCCTCTTTTGTAGTGATGGGTCAAGATTCAATAGCTTTTGGTGGAAGGCAGTCCAAGATGGAAGCATAAAAAGACCCTGAATTCAACACACAAATATACCTACATATAGAGCAATTCCTCAAAAGAAGAACTAGGGGCTGACTGAACAATTTCTGCACAGCAAATAGAATGACCATAGAAAGGTAGGAGAAATGCAGACACAGTAACAACAAGAACCCGGCCCCTGATGCAGCAACCTATATTAGGGAGAAATATCACTGAGGGGCTTATACACAGATATGACCTCCCTAGGGCACAATGGAAAAAAACATCACTATAAAGGGCACCTGGACTGTAGGTGAAGAAGATCTGTTTACTAACTCTGGAGTGTCTACTAAATGGTGGGGGGAACTGCTGGAACTGTCTTCTGCAGGGTTGGAGGCACCAGCAAGGGTCGCTTTTTATTCAACCTCATATTAGAAGTTCTAGCCAGAGAAACTAGGCAAGAAAAAAAAAAAAACTAAAATAAAAGGCATTCATGTTGGTAAGGAAGAATTAAAATTGTCACTATTCGCAGATGACATGATATTATATTAAAAAACCCTAAAGACTCCACCAAAATTATCAGAATAAATAAATTCAGTAAAGTCACAGGATACCAAATTAACATGCATTAGTTGGTGTTTCCATACACTAATAAAAGGTATCAGAAATTAAGAAGACAATCCCATTTGCAAATGCATCAAAAAGGATAAAATATATAGGAATAAATTTAACCGAGGAGATGAAAGACCTATACTCAGGAAATTATAAGACAATGATAAAAGAAATTGAAGATGACATAAATAAACAGTAAGATATTCCATACTCACAGATTGGAAGAATTAATATTGTTAAAATGTCCATACTATCCAAAGCAATCCACAATTCAATGCAATCCCTATCAAAACACCAACAGTATTTTTCACAGAACTATGAGAAAGAATTCTAAAATTTTCATGGATCCACAAAACACACTGAATAGTCAAAGCAATCTTGAGAAAGAAGGACAAAGCTGGCAGTATCACAATCCCACATTTCAAGCTATACTACAAAATACAGTAATCAAAAGTGTGTGGTACTGACACAAAAACAGACATAGATCAATAGAATCAAATAAAAAGGCAAGAAAACAATGCATGTAGAACATTAATCTAGGATAAAGGAGGCAAGAATATACAGTGGGGAAAAGATAGTCTCTTCAATAAATGGTGAATAAATGAAAAACTGGACAGCTGCATGCAAAAGAGTGAAACTGGACCACTATCTTACACCATATACAAACGTTAATTCAAAATGAATTAAAGACTTGAATATAAGATCTGAAGCCATAAAAAAATATTAAAAGAAAATACAGACAGTAAACTCTAGTACACCAATCTTTGCAGTATATTTTTTTGGACCAGTCTTCCCAGTTAAGGACAACAAAAGCTCAAATAAATGAGATTGCATCAGACTGAAAAGCTTTTGCACAGCAAAGGAAACCATCAACAATATGAAAAAGAAATCTACCAAATGGGAGGAGATACTTGCAAATCATAGCATCTGATAAGAAGTTAATATCCAAAATATATAAAGAATTTACACAACTTAATGTCTCCCCCAAAAAATAATAACTCAGTTTAGAAATGGACAGAGAACTTGAACAGGTATTTTTCCAAAGAAGACACAGATGGCCAAAAGGCACATGAAGAGAAGCTCAACATCACTAATCATCAGGGAAATGTAAATCAAAACCACAAGGTGACACCACATCACAATGCCAGATTGGCTATTATCAAAAAGACATAAAATAAGGGTTGGCAAGGATATGAAGAAAAGGGAACCATCATACACTGTTGGTGGGAGTATAAATTGTTGTACCATAATAGAAAACATAGAGGTTCCCCAAAAAATTAAACACAGAAATCCCTCATGATCCAACAACTCAACTTCCAGGTATTTATCTGAAGAAAATGCAAACACCAATCTGAAGAGATATATCTATCTTCATGGCAGTATTATTTACAATAGTTAAGATAAGCAATGCAAGTGTCCATTGACAGATGAGTGTATAAGGAAGACAGGACATATATATACAATGGAATATTATGTGGCCAAAAAAAAGAATAAAATCTTGTCATTTGTTACAGCATGGATGGACCTAGAGGATATTATGCTAAGTGAAATGAATCATAAAGAGAAAGACAAATATCATATGATTTTACTTTTATGTGAAATCTAAAAAACAAAATAAAACAAAAAAAGAAACAAACTCATAGTTACAAGAAACAAATTTGGTTAACAGAGGGAGGACAGGTTGCAGGGGATGAGTAAGTGAACGGAATTAAGAGGTACAAACTTTCAGTTATAAAATAAATAAGTCATGAGGATGAAATGTACAACATAAAAATATAGTCAATAATATTGTAATCATTTTGTATGATAACAGATGGTAACTATACTTATAATGAGGATCATATAATGTGTAAAAATATTGAATCACTACGATGCCTACCTGAAAAAATAGAATATTGTATGTCAGTTATAGTTCAATAAAAAAAACCTTGAATATGAAAGATGCAATAACTTTCCTTTACCTTAGAGAAGGTAGTTCAGTATAACATATTTTAATTGACTCCTATAAATTTTACCAATGTAATAACATCTGAATATTTGTCAAATGTTTCTTTAACCCTCTGATTTCCATATATCTAATCATGACATCAAGGTAGAGGACATACAACTCCTTGTTTGCCAGGTCTATTCAACATTATGTCATACGTGAGGCCTCAACCTTGGCCCTTGTCCTATATTTGACCTGCTCAGTCCAGTCTTAGCAAAGAATCCTGCTCAGCCATTCCCTTGATCTTGATACTTCATCACCTTGGTCTCCCTTCAGCAAGAATTCTATTAGGTTGGTTTAGCAAAATTTCTCCTACCCTGGATGTCTCTTCTTAGTAATTTTCTATCCATTGCTTATCTCACACTACTCCTTTGCTGTAAAATCCCTATTTGCCTTTGCTATATTCAGAACTGAGCTCAGTTCTATACTGAAATCTCTTTCCCTTACTAAAATAATTACTGAAAGAATTCTGTCTTTGATTCTTTAACTAATGTCAAGCTCTGGCTATCTTAGTTACCTTCTATGGAATATGGTCAGGTGGTATATTATCTGGTTTACCTAAAAAAAAAAAAATCCACTAAATGCATATTTTGACGCTCCATCAGTCTTTTTCAAACAGTTCCAAAATTTCCACCTTTTTTACTATATGCCATATTTTTTCAGGTTTCTAGGAACTAATCCAGAAGGATATTAGGAATCATTCCAGTCTTTCTAAATCATAAGCAAGTCCCCATATCAAAAACTGTCCACTATCCACCTGTATATTCTATGTCCTAACTCTGATTCAACACCCTAAAGGTTCATTCCCAGGCATTTCTCCCATTTTCTTCCAGGATATCTTAACCACGTCCAGGAGATTCTTTAAGGTATAATGCTTCCCCTCCAAAGCAGGGAAAATTCTACTCAATTTATTAGTTTAAACCAGAAGTGCTCAAAGTACGCCATGCATCAGAAATATCTAGCAGGCTTGTTAAAATATAGATAGATGGCCCTTTCTTCATTACTAAGTTCGGGATGGGCCCTAAGAATTGACTTCCAGTATATTTTCAGGTGTATCTGATGCTGCTTATCTACTTTATAAATTACTTGAGTCAAAGGAAAGAGAGAAGGTGGGGGCAAATTAGGAATGCAAACAACATTTTAAAGGCATCTGCTTGAGGTGACAAATTTCGCAGCACACAAGAGAAGGGAATTTCACTATTCTCATAATCATATCTTGTGCTAATTTTTTAGCATACTCTGCCTTCCAGGAGATGAAGGTATCTTTAAATGCTGCCATAGAGGGGTTCTGGATTCACACCATACTGCTGTAATTCGATATTAAATTGGTTGTTAGCAGCTGACCTGCTGTAATTTTCTTTTTCTCAATGTTTCAATGGGAGATAAAAGCTATCCCTAAACCCCATTTTAAAGGGGGCAAATCAGGAATTTCCTATTCTATCTTTTGCCTGGAAATAACATATCATTTATGCTCATGTTGTATTGTGCAAAGAAAATCACATGTCAAACATAACTTCAACGGTTTGAGAAGTTTGATCCTAAAAATGCCTGAGGAGTTCTGGAAATATTTGGCAAAAAGTAATAATGACAATGTTTCATGCTTCTCTACACTAAATATTTGCTTCACTATCCTCTCATTCTCACACATGCGTGCACACACACTCACAATCTCACTACAAAAGACTATCCAATTTCTTGTCCATTCACCCCATTAAACTCAAAATCCTGGATCCATTTCTTAGTGATATATGGCATTTCTTCATCAAACGATGAAGGCTTAAGACATGAAAGCAAGGAATTTCAATTAGTAATATATTTGATATTATTCATGCACAAATATCCTGCCTAGACACCTGAAAATAACTATATTCAACTCAGAATAATTTTATAAGTGAAATGGTAGGTTACTATGGTTTAGGTAAGGGTTTGGATTAAGTGCTCCCAGGAAATTCTCTTCTCAGAATCCTTTATACAAAATCCAAGAAACATGCCCAATCCTCTCTGGTGACCTCATTATATTCCTAATGTGTGTCTGAGGTAAAGAATGATTTTGTCAATCACTGTCCTGAAGGACCAGTTTGGGCTCTGTGAGAGGATCTCTTTTTATCTTTTAGGTCTTTGATCTTCATGGGGTGCAATTATCAGGCCACTGACTCTTCTGTCATTTTTGTCTTTAGGGAAATACCTGCAAGCTTCAATTTTCAGATACACTGTAATTCAGACTTTCCTTTATTTTACTTCATGACAGTGGTTTAAATTTAGGTGTACCACTATTTAATAACTATTTTATCAAACTATGTTTGTTGTCATGCTTTAATTGTGTAAAGTGAAAACTGTTTATGTATTTTATTTTGTTCCCATAGCAACAGAAAATACGGGAACAAATGAAATGCTTCTTCCTGACCCTCTACATTTTGCTGGAATCCTTACCATTTCTTTTTGAAGGGATTTATGTTTTACTAGTCAAACAAAAGATACCATGCCAGCAAAAGTCACTTTTTAGCAGTACTCAAATGGCAGTACTTATGAGACAGCGATTACAGACTTTGGGTTACTCATCTTTCTAAGAAGTTAAATCATCAGCACAACTTACAAATTATAACCACTCGGCCATATTGTATGAGAGAATTTTACTATGCAACAAAATAGTACCTACTATGTGACTCAACAATTCACTTTTATGTAGTTACCCAGAAGAAAGAAAAATATATATCCACAGAAGTTATAGATGAATATTCATAGCAACTTTATTTATAATAGCCCCAAACTGTAGAGAATTGAATTGTTCATGAACAAATAAACACATTAAGTTATATGTACATAATGGAACACTATACAGTGATCAAGAAGAATGGACAAATAGTACATGCCACAAGATGGAGGGCTCTCAAACATTATACTGAGTGAAAAAAAGGAGCTACAAAGGAGCACATACTGTATAATAAGATTTATATAAAGTAATAGAAAATTCACACATGAATAATGACAGAAAGCAGATTAGTTGCTACCTGGTCCTGACCCAAAGGAGGTCTTTGACTGCAAAGCGACATAAGGGAACTTTTGTGCATGATGGGAATGTTCTATCTGGATGATGGCTGTTGTTCCACAGACATAAAGAGTTAAATGTGGCATTAGAGTGTAATCTTTCAGACAGAGCAACTAGATAGTGAAGTCAGAAATATGGGCAGTATTTTCAACAAAAGTAGGTGGGAAAGTATGCATACTTATCCCAAAATTCCAACAGAGAAGAATAAACCACCAATAGCCATAAAATATGCATTGTTGTCAATATCTTTGTGGGAAGAAAAATAAGGAAGTAAAAAGACAGTCTCTAATGGATTTGTGAGGAGGAAAACACCAATATTAACAATTAATATTTACTGAAAAAAATGCAACAGGAAAATTTGAAAATAGCATTTAAACATGACAAAGAGTCAATACCAGGTGACTTCAAGAGGCCTGTGGTAAAAATGACCAAGGGCTGAAGCATTCTAGTCCTACTAACTTTCAAAACAGGTGCCATTCTTGTACAGGGCCATGAATTGAGAAACAAGTGCATTCAAATTAATCAGAAAAGAGACAAAAAATGATAGAAAGCCATATTTGTTTTAGTTCTGTGAAGAAAGCTGTTGGTTTTCTGATAGGGATTTCATTAAATCTATAGATTGCTCTGGTAGTATGGACATTTTAACAATATTTGTTCTTTCTATCCATGAGCATGGAATGTCTTTCCATTTGTGTCAGCTTCAATTTCTTTCATCAACGTTTTATAGTTTTCAGAGTACAGGTTTTCACCGCCTTGGTTAAGTTTATTCCCAGGTATTTTACTAATTTGGGTGCAATTGTAAAGGTAATTGTTTTCTTAATTTATCTTTCTGCTGTCCCATTATTAGTGTATAGAAAGCAATGGATTTCTGTATATTGATTTTGTATCCTGCAATCTTACTGAATTTATTTATTAGTTCTACTAGTTTTTGGTAGTCTTTTGGGTTTTCTACATATAGTATCATGTGACCTGGTTCTCTTTTATGTTTTCTATCTCTTTGTTGAGGGTCTCACTGAGGTCCTCCACTCTTTTCTCAAGTCCAGTGAGTATCTTTATGACCTTTACTTTAAATTCCCTATCAGGCACATTATTTATCTCCATTTATTTTTTATTTTTTTTAGCTCTCACTGTGATTTTCTCCTGTTCTTTCGTTTGGGTCATATTCCTCTGTCTCCTCATTTTTCTAACACTGGGTTTCTATGTGTTAAGAAAGTCAGCTATCTCTCTTTCTCTTGAAAAGCAAGAAAGTAGTGGCCTTACGAAGAAGAGGTCCTATAGTGCCCTGCAGTGCAACATCCTCTCTTCCCTGGAAACTGGCACTTCAGGTGTATCTCCAATGTGTGTTGTGTGTACCCTACTGTTGTGGCTTAACTGTGTTTGCCTTTAGTCCAATTGTCTGCAATCTCTTTGACTGTTGTGGGCAGGGCTTGGTCTTTGTGTTGTTAGTCTGGGGCCTTGGGCTGGAGCTGACTCAGACCAGGCATTTGTCAGAGATGCAATATCACCAAACTGCAGGATGCTTTTACTGTGTTGTCCCCCTGAGAAGTTTCACTGATGGGTAGGGCCAGTAGTCGGACCTGATTTCTGCCCCCCAGCGCACTGCTGGGGCCACATTTGGACTGGACAGGAGTCACTTTGGAGTGGTGTTATCCCATTGGGGCTGCTTGCACACTGCCAGGTTTGTGGTACCACTTTGGATGGCTTCTGGCCAAGGGCATATTGGAGGAGGTGGGTTCATGGGAGAACATGGGGGACAGGGTGTGTGATAGAAGTAAGGTCAGCACCAGTCTGCTGCAGGAAGGGGCCTACAGCTGCCCATGAAAACTCCTGCCCATTCTTGGATAGAAGGAGTATTCCCGCAATTGCTGGGCATTATGTTAGCAACCTAGGTGGCAATTGTAGGTGCTGCACTGGTTCCTGCAGGTGTCTTTATACCTAGGCTGGGGTGGTGAAGGAGGGAAATGGCATCTGCCATCTTTTTTGTTCTTGGAGAAGTCCTTCAAAGATCTCTGCCCCTCCAGAACATGCTCTAAGATTAGTAAATACATCCTCTTATATGGCTCTGGCATTTTCAAATTGTTGTTTCTATATTATCTCTCAGTGGAGCTGTTTGTTGTGCTATCTCTTTAAGGTCAGGGACTCTGCCCTCTTGGCTCTCCCAGACCCAAGGCCACCAATTTTTAAAGTTCCAGGTTATGAACCCTGTTGAGCCCCTCTGGTTTTCAAAGCCAAATGTTATGGGGATTTGTCTTCCTCGTGCCTGGGGTGTTTGGTGTGAGGATCTGTTTCTCTCCCTTCTCCATGCCTGTGGTATCTCTCCCACCCACAGACAGTCCCATGCATCTGTTAAGCTCTAGACCATGTCTCCACCCTTACTATCCTCTTCAATGTGGCCTCTTTTCTACATTTATCTATGGAGAGTCTGTTTCTCATATTTCTGGAGGCTAGAAATCCTATACCCATGTGCCAACATGTTTGGGTCCTCGGTGAGGGCTCTCTTCCTGGTTTGCAGGTCAATTTTGAGTCCTTATATGGTGGAAGGGGGGACACCAAGAGAAATCAAGCTCTCTCACATATCTTCTTATAAGGACACTAATGCCAATATGAGGGCTCCACTCTCATGACCTAATTAACTCTCAAAGGCCCCGTGTCCAGTTAGTATCACATTGGGGATTAGAGTTTCAACATATGAATTTTGGGGAACACCCACATTCAATCCATAGAAATATCCTTATTATATTTCTCAACTAACACATAAATCCATAGAATTAGAGTATAACTATATGTCACATCTAATGAACACATATAGACATTATTTATCAATAGTAGTTGGGAAAAAAACCCACCAGAAGTGCTCCTGATAATCTTGCCAAAGATCACATATAGCTTTGTTAAAAATGTAGACGACAGGGGCACCTGCGTGGCTCAGTCAGATGAGTGTCCAACGCCTGGTTTTGGTTCAGGTCATGATCTCATGGGTCATGAGATCAAGCCCAGGGTCAAGCTCTGTGCTCAGTGGGGAGTCTGCTTGAGATTCTCTCCCTCTGCCCCTCCCCCACTCATGCTCTTTTGCACTCTTTCTCAAAAAATAAATCTTAAAAAAAAAGTAGATAAAATTAGAATGATCATTTCTCAAGTTTTTTTAAAGCTCTACATGAATTGTTCCTTTTGTTACCTCTCTGACCTCAACTTTGATTACTTTCCCTTTAGTTCTTTTTCTTCATGCTTCATCGACTTTTTGATCTTCACCAAATACAGACAGGTGAACTCCTATCTACCTCAGGGCTTTTGTTCTTGCTTGCACATCCCACTGATATATGGGAGTTTAAAAGAACCTTCCTACTTCCTTAAGGTCTTTACCTATGAGTTTTACATAAATTAGATTCCTTTGCTTGCATAATATTACTGATCTCTGCTTGATGTATTTCTTGATGCTCACGAACACTCAACTCTCTAGATATTTACTTGTGTATCTTCTGTTTACTTCACTGTAATGTAAACTCCATTAGGACAGGATTTTTTGTCTATTTATTACTGTAACCTGTGCCTGGGTACAAAGTACAAGCTTAGTGAATATTTAATATAGAAATAAATGAATGAATGGTGAAGTGACATGTGGCATGAAGTACAAGGATAGATTTTTAGGAAAAAATATTATCAAGTTTGAGCTACTTGTGGAACATGCAAATAAAGATGTGCAGTACCTATCTACAAATATGTAGACTTAATAGAGCCTTTAAATTTAAGTGAGGTATTCATTAAATAAAATATTCAATTTTACAGTCTCAAACTAGCTACAAGGAGTATAGAAGTAAATAAATATGGGCAGACTACGCCTCTATCAAACTTATATTAAGGCTTTCTTTCTACGGATAATAAAGTCTTTGTAATAAATGTGGTTACCTGGTAGGCAGGATGTGTAATGCAATAATAGCTAAATGTCAAAACATATCCATGGAAAATAAAAACTTTTAGGAGAGAGAGAGAGAAACATAATATTAAAAGTAAGAAAAAGTACAGGCAAAGAAAAAATTGTAAAAATTAAGCTCTCTGTAGTGAAAGAGAAGATTTAAAGAAGAGTGTATCTAACAGTGCCAAATACTGCAGCAGGATTAAGTAGGATAAGAACAAAACCCAGGGATTGGATTTATTGATGAGGAATTCATTAGTAATTGTAGCAAAAGCTCTTTCTATGTAGTCATAGAGATATGGACCAGATTTAATGCACTGGGGAATCAGGCAGAAATAGAGACATTGACATTAACTGTTTCAGTCACTGATTTTTATCATGAAAGGAAAGAAATAGGCATGACATTGTGGGTAAGATAGTTTCAAAGGAAGTATTTTTATCTTTTTTTCTTTACTTTTTTTGTTTATCTTTTTTTAACATGGGAAAGACTAATATGTGGACTGACTGAGGAAAAAACAGGCAGGAAGTAAACAGGCAGGAAGAATAGCACTGGAGGCCAAGGTCAAGAACAATGTGACAAAGCCTTAATGAAGGTCAATCTTCCTCTGAATAAGGAGGAATATCAGGATAACTAATCCTCAAGGAAAGGAAAATTTGTAGGTCAGGAACATATGTATATCTGAAAGACTGCTTCAAAAATAATTTATCAAAAAAGAATTGAAATGGTATATTTGTGATATGTCCAGTCATTTTATTTTGGGTTGTATTTGTGAATACTATTTCCTTTGAATACTTTCTAGACTCTAAAAAGTAACTGTCACAATTCTAATGAAAACCGCCATTGCTATTTGGTGGGGGGTGGAATACAGATTAGAATTCTCTAATTTTGTATATTATTCTAAAAGTCTCAATGGAAAGTTATTACCCTCAGTTTTACAATGATACCACAGAGCAAGTCAATATAAGTTGTATGATGTTACTGCAGAGCACGTATTGAGAATTACTGCAGTGATAAGAAATTGTGAATAAATGTGTTAACACAAGTTGGATGTGGTGAGAATCAGAGAAGGGCTTCATGGGGATCCTGCAAATCTGGCCCATATCAGGGAAGTTCTAATCAAGGGAATAGGGTAGGAAATGTATTTAAAAGAATAGAATGGAAATGGTGACATATTATTGCATTCTCAGGTAGACAGAGTTAGAGTAGGCTGATTTTCTGGATTTTGTTGGGCAGAGGATGGGGATCTATCTCTAGGATCTTTGGATGTAAGTACATTTTAGGAAGGACAGCCCTGCTTAAAAAGAATCAGACTTAAGATATTAAATGTGCACTTTAGTTGTGATTTTATAAGATATTACTCTAACGAAACACATAATACAAACTGTTATGGCTGAATTTTGTCCCCACAACCAAATTCATTTATTGAAGTCCTAAATTCCAGTATCTCAGAATATCACTGTTTACAATGATACAGACACTAAAGAGTTGATTAAGTTATAATTAAGACTTTAAAATATGTTCTAATCCAATTTGATGGTAACTTTATTTGAAAAGAAAAGAAAAGAAAAGAAAAGAAAAGAAAAGAAAGAAAAGAAAAGAAAAGAAAAGAAAAGAAAAGAAAAGAAAAGAAAAGAAAAATGAAAGAAAGAAAATTTGGACACGCAAAGTGACTGCAGGGATTTAAGTGCACAAAAGAAAGACCATGTGAAAACAGTGAGAAGATGGCCATCTACAAGTCTAGGACAGAGACCTCAGAAGCAGTCAAACCTGCCAATATCCTTATCTTGGACTCCTGGACTTGTGAATTGTGGGAAAATAAATGTCTGTTGTTTAAGGAACCCAGTCTGTGGTATTTTCTTATGTAAGCCTTAGCAAACTAAAATACAAAACATCTTAAATTTTCGATGAATACTACAAATCCTTTTGTTTGACAATATTGGTAATGACAAAGTAATAATAGTTACAAGAAGGGTAAAAGTTGTACAATTAGTAAAATCTAATATTTGTCAAGATAGTACACTAAAACCTTACATGAACTACTGTTATACTCATTTTATGGACAAAGATTAAATAATTTCCCCAATGTCACAAAAAGTTATGGCAGAAGCAGCAACTGTCATTGATAAATTAATTTCCTAGAATCTCACATTTTTTGAAAGTTGACTTGAGTCGCATAAAGATAATGTATTAATAACATATAATAGTTTGGAAAAGAGAGTAACTGACAGAAAATTGACATATTAGGGAGGATAAAATGTGAATCAAATAAAAGAACATTTAAGGGTCATTACACAACATATATGTTCTAATTGAAAAATAAAATTTCTGACAGCTTTTCAGTCTATATCCCCCAGAGCAGATACAGATTAGATGAAAAGTTATATTCAACCAAAATTCTGCTTGTCAACCCGGTAATAATGACATGAGAAAAAGTCAAGGAAATCAAGTGTATATACAAAGGAATGTTTATAATTACTTACCATGAAATTTAAACTGGAGAACTGTAGACACATAGGAGGTGAGAAACATTGAAAAAGTGGGAAGGTAAGTGTCTTGATGGTTACAGTGAAGTATAAGGATTTTTAGGAGTTAATATAAGGAATAAGCTGGAATGGTAGAAGGAGGTAGGTTAGGGAGGTGGATGTATAAAGTTACAATTATAGAGGGGTTGTTATGATAAGTACTGATAGTTTATGGGTTACATATCTACAAGTAAGGGACTGAGAAAGGATGGAGTCCAAGACCTTTAGAGGAAAGCAATCCAAGGTACTGAAAGGCTAGACCTTAGAAATGTCATACACGTGTATTATATTACATCACACCAAGAATTAAGACAGGAGTACTACTGGAGAGAATAGATTTATCTAGGAGTGAAACATCCCCAAAAGGGGGAAATATGCAAGGATGAATGGGTGACTGTAGCAAGAGTTAGTGGGCAATATGGTCTTATTATAGGAGATTCAAAGCTCTGTGTGTGTGTGTGTGTGTGTGTGTGTGTGTGTGTGTGTTCCCATGAGTGAGAAAAATTGGTCTGAAAGGAGCTACTTAGAGTTGCCACTTGAAAGGTATTGAGGGGAATTAGTGTCCCTAGGGGAGAGTCGGGTTTTTATTAGAGAAAAAAGGTGAAAGCAAAAGAAACATATGGAGAAAAATTAAAAATATATGGGGTTTTGTGGGTAATGAATCATAAATTCCAGAGTATAATACAACTAGGGGGAAGTTATAGAAGGAGAAATGATAAGAAAAGAATAGGGCTACATAGATTATGAGATGGTGGTTGACTTGGACCTTGGTATTCTTGGTGTGGCTGCCATAATCAAGCATAAAAAGCATAATGATACTGATTCTAGTGGACTCAAGACAGAGTATAGCAAAGGTCTAAATAAGAAAGGATTGGAAAGCATGGGTTTTAGTTGATACTGAGAGACTTGAAAATACAGACAATGACCAGACTTTATATAAAAGTAGAACTCTAACTAACGACCTGCAGTAAACTCCCCAAGACACCAACCCCTCAATCTACAATAAACATCCCAGGAAGCCAGCCTAGGAATTTACAACCTTTTCATGACAAACATCTCCAATCAGGGCAATACACAAAGTCTTCCTTTTTTTTTTTTTTCCACTATAAAGCTTTTCTTCTCTGCCTACTTTTGAATCTTTTCCAAAACACAAGTGATCATGGCTCACTCTTTTGCTCTATCCTTTGTTTATTCAAAAATAACAATGAAGGTAGATGCATTAGGGGAGTCATGGTCTTAATCTCTGGTCTAGTATAATGTTGAAACATTTTGAGGTCAAGATCTTACTCCATGTGTATGTGCACCATCTTATTCCTGGTTGATGGACTTCAGGATTTTCAGGAAGTTGAATATACTCCCATTTTAGCTTCCCCCTGCCCCCAATCTCTGTGTTAACTTCTTAAGGTAATTTAAGTCCTTGCTCCAGACATCCCAGCCTCTACCTAACTACAAAATTTTATACTGCCATCTATCCCTTGCCCACTTTTCCAATAACCATCCCTATATTTTATATTACTTCTTAGGTTAATTTGTGTTGTACCCTTTCCAAGCTAGAATGCAACATCTTCAAGGATAGAAAGCATTTTTTTCCTTTATTAATGATTAAATTCTAAGGGCCTAAATCAATGTCTGGCAAAAGTCACTTGATAAATATGGTTTGAATCAATAAAACAATGATAACATTTATGCAGAGACATTTTCTCATGATCAAAACCTTCCCAAACATGAACTCTTATCATAATTTTCAGGACCCACTTTGTTGAAATCCATAACAAAGATTTGCTTTTTCATAAACTAGGTTCAGCTAATGTCTCCAATAACTAAGGACTGATATTGCATTAATTTTTAATACATAAGTATAACCTAAAATGGTATCTGGATAAATGTGATCATTAAATCTACTTCAGCAATTCCTTTTGTTTTACATCTCTGAAATTCACAGTAATAATAATGGCATCTCTCCAACTTTCTCATACAGAATGGGAAACCACTTTCTTAACTAGGTTTTTTTTTTTTCCTGTTTATGTCAACACCCCCCTCCTTCTATGATTAACAATTTTATTGGTTCATTTACCTCTAATTTTGAAGAAGTTATTTACAAATGTGCTGTCTCTTGCTAAGAGATCCTTAAGTAAATTTAAAGCTTCTGACAGCAAATTTTTCGAGATTTTTTTGCCTAAAAATCCCTACATAGTTTTAAACAGGCAGACAGTATAGTTTTTTTTTTAATTTATTTTGTAACTTTTTTCAACACAGTGTGCTAAAATATAATGATAATTGTTAATGGCTGAATTGTGTCTCCCCAAAATTTTCATGTGGAAGCCCTAAACCCCAATACCTTATAATGTGATTATATGTAGAAATAAGGCAATTAAAGAGATAATGTATGTTAAATGAGATTGTATGGGTAAGTTCTAGTAAAATGTGACTATATCTATAAGAAGAGGAAACACCAGTGGTGTACAGGCACAGAATACAATCCATGTGAGGACACATCAAGAAGGCAGTCATCCGAAAATCAAGGAGAGTGGTCTTAGAAGAAATCAAACCTGCCAATGCTGGTCTTGGACTTCTAGTTTCCAGAACTGAGAAAATAGATTTCTGCTGTTTAAGCCCCTAGTCTGTAATATTTTCTTATGGCAGATCTAGCAGATTAATACAATAATAGTTTCATTTTTTCACCTCAATGATAGTCAATTGCCAAAGTAAATTATGGAAAAAGCGAGTAAAAATTTCTAGTGATAATTATTTCTAACTCATGCTTCTCTTTTATTAATAGCATGCCACCACCTTTATTCATGCAGTACCAAAAACATCAGCAATAGCAGCTGCCATTTTTGTAAACATAGCTATATGCCAAATGCTGTTTTTAATATACTTTATCTGGCTGTTGTGAACTGAATTGTGTCTCCCCAAAATTCATATATTGAAGAACTGACCCCAATGTGACTATTTGGAGACAGAGTCTCTAGGGAGGTAATTAAGTTCAAATAGAGTCATAATGGTGGAGTTCTATTCAATAGGACTAATATACTTACAAGGAATGAAAAGACACCAGAGTGCAAGTGTGCTGCCTTGCTCACTCACTCTCGTTTGCTCTCTCTCTCCCTCTCCCCGCTAAATGTATACACAAAGAAAAGGCCATGTGAAGACAAAATGAGAAAGGACTGTCTGCAAGATGAGGAGAAAGAACTACTAGATATCAACCCTGCTGGCACCTTGAACTTGCATTCCAGCATTCAGAACTGTGAGAATTTAAACTTGTTGTTCAAGCTAACCAGTCTGTGTTTTTGTTATGACAGCCCAGGTTGACAAAACAGATTATGGTATCATAAATGGTTTGCTGCTGTAATAAATATTCAAAATGTAGCAGTGGCTCTGGAATTGTATGATGGCTAGAGACTGGAAGAGTTTTGAGATGCATGCTAGAAAAGTCTAGATTGCCTTGAAGGGACTGTTGGTAGAAATATGGGTGTTAAATATGATTCTATTGAGGGTTTAGAAAGAAAAGGGCAGAGTGTAGAGAATGTATCATCTTAGAGGATACATATATCATAATGAACAAAATGGCATAGAAATAGGAACATTAAATGTGCTTCTGATCTCAGACAAAAATGAGGAACATATTGGAAATGGGAGGAAAGATAATTATTGCTATAAAGTGGCAAAAAACCTGGCTGAATTGTGTTCTAGTGCTTTGTGGAAGGTAGAACTTATGAGTTACTACCTTGGGTATTTAGCAGAGGTGATTTCTCAGCAACAAGTGTTCAAAATATGTCTTGATTTCTCCTTACTATTTAGAGTAAAATCCAACAAGAGAAAGATAACTTGAAGGAATTGTTAAGCAAAAAGGAATCAGAAATGAAGATCTGTAAAATTCTCAGCTTATCCATACTGCAAAAAATGAGAACACATGCTCTGGAGAGAACACAAAGGGCATGGCTGAACAGTAATGCCATAAAAAGATTACCCTAAATTTAATCAGCCATCTTGGCTGAAGCCAGGAAGAGAGATGGGGTTATGTTAGCAGAAATATTACCTGCTTAAACTAAAGAGACTAAAAGTGGGACAAAATGAACTAGGCTGTCAGATTTCTGGAATCCTGCAATATGAGTCAATGGAGTTATGTGGCCAAGAACATGTTATCCTTAAAGAAAATGGAAGAATGACCTTAAAAAGCAGTACTAAGGGCTGGGGGACAAGGCAGTCTCTTCTTTAGTTTTAGAGAATGAGAACACCTTGTTTTCAGGAGAATAGGTTGCCACAGCCCAGGGCCTGAGGAACAGGGTTGCCTATTCAGAGATGTTTGAGCAACACTGCAATCTCAGTAGGAGGAAAGGGGGCCACCAATAAGGTGGGTCCTTATAACAGAGCATCAAGGCAAAGAGGATTATTTTCAAACTTTAAATTTTGATGGAATCTGACCTGCTAAGTTGTTTACTTGCTTGGGTCCAGCAACTCCTTTCCTCTAATTTTTCCATTTTGAAGCAGAAATATCCTACACTTCATTCAGATGATACTTAGATGAGATTCTTGACTTGGAGTTGATGCTGGATTGGGTTAAAACCTTAGGGCTGTTGGGATGGGGGATGTATTTTGCATCAAAGAAGAATGTGAATTTGGGAGTTCCAGAGGATGGAATGTTATAAGCTGAACTGTGTCCCCACAAAATTCATATGTTGAAATTGCAATCACCATTACCTCAGAATGTACCTATATTCAGCAATAAGATCTTTAAGGGAGTTACTAAGTTAAAATGAAGCCATTACAGTAGTGCCCTAATCTAAAATGACCAATGTCCTTAGAAGAGAATAAACACCCAAGATATGTATACACAGAGGAATGCCCATTTGAAGAGGCAGAAAAGGATGATAAATTGATAAGCCAAGGAGAGAGACCTCGGAGAAAGCCAACTCTGCCAAGACCTTGACCTCAAGCTTCCAGTCTCCAGAACTATGAGAAAATAAATTTATATTGTTTAAGCCACCTATCTTGTGGTATTTTGTTATAGCAACCTTGGAAAATGAATATCACTAGCATCAGAATTGAACTGTAGTACAACGACTTGGGATGAAAATGAAACAGATGCAAAAAGAGCCATACGTAGTTTTAAACAAGTAAAGATAATATATAATATTGAGATATAATTTAAAAATCTGCTAAAAACTTCTACACCCAGACCTGTTCTTGGCAAATTATTTAAATTCTCAATTAAGATTCATTCTTTCTTAGAAAACAAATTTATCCATCAGAGGTTAAGCCTTTTTAACAATAATTTAAAAATAATAACCAAGTTATTGGAAATAAAAAGAAAACAAAAAACAAAAAAACAAAAAATCCACTTATATTTTTCCAACATATTTTTACTCCTATTTGTACTTTTTAATTTTAAAATATTTACACAAAGCAATTTACTTTTAGTGGATATTTTCATAGTAATCATATCCTTGGAAAAAAAAACTAAGATAATTCATAACATTGCAATTAGTAATACTTCATCATCCTATAAAGGTAATCTGATATATGTTGTGTAGACACTGTCTACTAAGTGTAGTTCCCAGGTCCTTCTTATCAAAGGGGTTAGCAAGAACACCTAGAAGCTGTCTTACACAGTAACACTCAAGCTGAGAAACATACAGGCAGTGCTGGTTGCCCCTAGCAAAGTCAGTACCAGGCATGATGGGTTCCTGGGCAATGCCCGGAAAAAGGAGTTAATTCATAACCTCACATACTGCTTAGTGTAGCACCCAGCTACAGGCGGTACCTGGAGAGGGCCTTCCCATACCACCCAGGCAGGGAGGCTGAGTCACAGCCCTCTCTACTTTTATGTGTGGCTCCTGGCCTATTTAGGCAGAAAGGTTGATAGAAATGCCTGGACACTGGGGCACCTGGGTGGCTAAGTCGGTTAAGTGTCTGCCTTTGGCTCAGGTCCTGATCCCAGGGTCCTGGGATCAAGCCCCATGGTGGGCTCCTTGCTCAGTGGAGAGCCTGCTTCTCCCTCTCCCTCTTCTGCTACCCCCGGCTTGTGCTCATGTTCTGTCAAATAAATAAATAAAACCTGAAAAGAAAAGAAAAGAAAAGAAAAGAAAAGAAAAGAAAAGAAAAGAAAAGAAAAGAGAAGAGAAGAGAAGAGAAGAGAAGAGAAGAGAAAAGAAAAGAAAAGAAAAGAAAAGCCTGGATACTCTGTAAGCTCAAGCAGAGAAATACGCAAACTGAGTTGATAGATAGCAAAGCAGAGCCAGTGACCCTGCCCAGCCAGGGAACTTGTGGCATGGGACAGCTTGAGTCAAGACCACAAAGAATGTTATCTGTTTTGCAGCTGATTCTTCCACTGAGCTCAGGCAGGAAAAATAATTCATAGCTCTATTCATTGATGAACATAGCCTTCAGCCCACTTAACTAAGGAATGTTACCAGGCCACACAGGAAACTGTGACTGTTTAGAGCCAATAGACCTGTTTACAGTGGCACTTGAACAGCACAGCACACAGCCAGTGGCTTTCCCCATGTGCGGAGAAAAACTGGGACTTCACCTTGAAAGAAAATCTAATGCAACCTCTTCCCTGATTTGAGTCACCAAACTGAACTGTACAGGCCCTGAGTCTCATCGTTCTGTCCCTCCAGGGAAGCTAATTTGTAGTCCCACCTACTGCTGAGTGTAGTACCCAGTTCCAGATATCTCACAAGCCTTGACCAGATAGCCCAGGCAACTGTGGAGCCCAACCTACAGTCTCACTTAGATAGAGAATCAAACCCACAGTACCATCCAACTGTTTTCAGCCAGCAGCACACTCCCAACTTCTTTTTTTTTTTTTAATGATTTTTTATTATATTATGTTAGTCACCATACACTACATCCTCGGTTTCCGATGTAAGGCTCGATGATTCATTAGTTGTGTATAACACCCAGTGCACCATGCAATATGTGCCCTCCTTACTACCCATCACCAGCCTATCCCATTCCCCCACCCCCTCCCCTCTGAGGCCCTCAGTTTGTTTCTCAGAGTCCATAGTCTCTCATGTTTCATTCCCCCTTCTGATTACCCCCCCTTTCTTTATCCCTTTCTTCCCCTACCGATCTTCCTAGTTCTTATGTTCCATAGATGAGAGAAATCATATGATAGTTGTCTTTCTCTGCTTGACTTATTTCACTTAGCATTATCTCCTCCAGTGCCGTCCATGTTGTAGCAAATGTTGAGAACTCGTTCTTTCTGATAGCTGAGTAATATTCCATTGTATATATGGACCACAACTTCTTAATCCAGTCATCTGTTGCAGGGCATTCGGCTCCTTCCACAATCCTAGCTATTGTGGACATTGCTGCTATGAACATTGGGGGCATAAGTATCTCCTTTCTCTTCACTATGTCTGTATCTTTGGGGTAAACACCCAGTAGTGCAATGGCTGGATCATAGGGTAGCCTCAATTTTCACTTTAAGGGACCCCACTGTTTTCCAGAGTGGCTGTACCAACTTGATTCCCACCAACAATGTAGGAGGGATCCTTCTCCACATCCTCTCCAACAATTGCTTGTTTCTTGCCTTGTCTATTTTTGCCATTCTAACTGGTATAAGGTGGTATCTCAGTGTGGTTTTGATTTGAATTTCCTTGATGGCTAATGATTTTGAACATTTTTTCATGCGTCTGTTAGCCATTTGTATGTCTTCATTGGAAAAGTGTCTGTTCATATCTTCTGCCCATTTTTTGATTTTGTTTATTTGTTTCTCGTGGTATTGAGTTTCGTAGTTTCTTGTAGATCTTGGATACCAGTCCCTTATCTGTAGTGTCATTTGCTCATCATTCTTCTCCCATTCCCTGGTGTGCCTCTTGTTTTTCTGACTGTTTCCTCTTGGTTGCAGAAACTCTTTTATCTTGATGAAAGTCCCCATAATTCGGATTTTATCTTTGTTTCTCTTGCCTTTGGGATGTGCAGGAAAAGTGTTGAGCTTTGTAACGTCTGAGGTTGTTGCTCATGTTCTCCTTCAGACTTGATGTGATTCTGTCTCAGACATAAAGTCTTCATCCATTTGAGTTTATTTTCTGTGTAATGCAGAGATAGTGGTCAAGTTTCATTCTTGTCGAGTGAGCGTCCACAATTCTCTTCAGCACCATTTATTGAGAGACTCTTTCTTTTCCCACCGGATGTTTTTCCATGTTTATCAAATATTGTTGCCAAAGAGCTGAGGGCCATTTCTCAGTCTTTATTCGTCCTATTGATCAATGTGCCAGTTTTTGTGCCAGTATCATGTCTGGTCTTATGGATCACAGCTTGTGTAGTACATTGAATCCGCAGCAGGATGTCTCCCCAAGCTTTGTTTTTCCTTTTCAACAGTTCCTTGGAGATTCGGGCCTTTTCTGGTTCCATATCAAATTATAAGATTGTTTGTTAGTTCTTTGAAAATGCTCGGTATTTTGATGGGATGCATTGAAATGTGATTGGCCTCTGGGTAGTATGGACATTTTAACTATGTTAATTCTTTCCATCCATGAGCATGGAATATCTTTCCATCTTTTATGTCTTCCCAATTCTTTCAAGAGTGATTTATAGTTTCTAGAATATAGGTCCTTATGCTCTTGGTTAAGTTACATTCCAAGGTAACGTATGTTTTTGGTGCTAATTGTAAAGGACGGATTCTATTTCTCTTTCTTCGTTTCGCGTTTATTCGTATAGAAATGCAACTGATTTGAGCATTTATTTTGTATCCCACACATTACTGAATTGTCTATAACTTAATAGTTTGGGAGTGGCTTTTGGGTTTTCCATAGAGTATCATGTCATCTGCGAAGAGAGAGACATTTTGACTTCTTCTTGCCGATTTGAATACCTTTGATCCCCTTGTCTGCCTGATTGCTGTGTGAAGGGACCTCTAGTACTATGTTGAATAATAGGGCAAGAGTGGGCATCCTTGTCGAAGTTCCTGATCTTAAGGGAAAGGCTTCCAGCTTTTCCCCATTGAGAATAATATTTGCAGTTCTTCACTAGATTTGGCTTTTTATGAGATTGAGAAATGTACCTTCTATTCTTACACTCTGAAGGGTTTTTAATCAGGAAAGGATGCTGTATTTTGTCAAATGCTTTTTCAGCATCAAATTGAGAGGATCATATGGTTCTTGAGTCTTTTCTTGTTGATATGATGTAATCACGCTGATTGATTCGGCGAATATTGGAACCACGCTGCATCCTAGGTACTAATCCCACTTGATCGTGAGTGATGTAATCCTTCTAATGTACTGTTGAATTTCTACAGCAAGTATCTTGTTGAGGATTTTGGCGTCCTATTCATTAGGGAAATCGGTCTGTAATTCCTCCTTTTGAGGGGGTCTTTGCGCTGGTTTGGGGATCATGTAATATTGGCCTCATAGAATGAGTTTGGTAGCTTTCCTCTGTTTCTATTTTTTGAAATAGCTTTTGTATGGAAATAGGTTACTTTCTTCTTTGAATGTTTGGTAGAATTCCCTGTGAAAACCGGTCCGGCCTGGAGTTTTTGTTATTTGGAAGGTTGATTTATCACTGACCTTTCACTTTTTCATAATTAATCGCCTGTTTAAGGAATCAATTTCTTCCGGTTTCAATCTTGGTAGTTTATAGGTTTCCAGGAAGGATTCCATCTCTTCCGGATTGCTTAGTTTATTGGCATATAGCTGTTGGATAAAAATTTCTAATAATCCTTCCAATTTATAATGTGTTCGGGCCGTAGACCCTCCTTTTTCATTCATATTCTTAATAATCGGGTCCTTTCTTTTTTTCGGATAAAGTCTTCCTAGTGGTCGTCAATTTCTTATTGATTCTTTCCAAAGAACCAGCTTCTAGTCCTGTTGGATCTGCTCTTACCTGCTCTGGTTTCTGCTTGATTGATTTCTGCTCTAATTTTTGGTCAACTGCTTCCTCGTCGTGTGATTCAGGCCTGTCCCTCTGTTGTCTGTGTTCCAGCTTGAGGTGAGAATATAAAAACTGCATTTTAGATTTTTCTATTCTTTGAGTGAGGCTTCTTGATGGCTATGTATTTCCTCCTTAGGACTGCCTTTGCAGAGTATCCCATAGGTTTTGGACTGTTGTATTTTCATTCTCATTGGTCTCCATAAATTGTTTAATTTGATTTTTGATTTCCTTGGTTTATCGAGTCATTCCTGAGCAGGATGGTTCTTAGTCTCCAAGTGTTGAGTTTCTTCCAAATTTTTTCCTTGTGGTTGGAGTTCCAATTTTCAGAGCGCCAGGTCTGGAGAATATGCAGGGGATACTTCAATCTTTTTGGTATCGGTTAAGACTTGTTTTGTGTCCCAGAACATGGTCCATTCTTTGAGAATGTTCCATGGGCATTAAAATAGAATGAGTACTTTTGGTCTCTGGGGTGTAGTGTTCTATATATATCTAAGAGGTCCAACTCCAATACAGGTATGGCATTCAAAGCCTTTGATTCTTTGCTTAGTTTTTTGCCAGGGTGTTGTCTATTTCTGAGAGTGGAGTGTTGAGGTCCCCCTACTATTAATGTATTTTTATTTATATGTCTCTTTATTCTGGTTAGAAGTTGGCTTGTGTATCTTGTTGCTCCCTAGTTGGGGGCATATATATTTATAAATGTCATAATCACTTGTTGAATACTTCCTTTAAGAATAATATAGTGCCCTTCATGCTTCTGTAACTATAGTCTCTGGTTTAAAATCCAATTTATCTGATAGATGAGATTTGCTACCCCAGTCTTTGAGGTCCATTTGCGTGAAAGATGGTATCCTCCGTCCTTTTACTCTCAGTCTGAATGCATTCCTTTGGGTTCAAATGAGTCTCTTGTAGACAGCAAATGGATGGGTTCAGCTTTCTTTTATCCAATCTGCAACCCATGTGGCGATAAAGCAAGAATTTAAACCATTAATGTTAAGGCTGAGTACTGAGAGATATGCTTTTAATTCTGCCATGTTGTCAGTAAAGTCTTTGTATTGGCTGTGACTTTCTGTTTTGTATCACTCTTTGGGGCCTTTACTTTTATAGAACCCCATTATCTCCTGTAGCTGGTTTTGTGGTTCGAAATTGGCTAGTGTGACTGTCACTCTTGAAATGTCTTTATTTTCCATCACTCTTGAATGACAGCCTTGCTGGATAAAGGATCCTTGGCTGATGTTTGTTTTCTCTGAAAGAGCTTTTTAAATATGCTCCCCAACCCTTTCTCTCATTCCAGGTCTGTGTAGACAGGTCTGACGTATCTCTGATGCCTTTGCCTTGGTACGTGAGAATTTCTGTTCTGGCCGCTTCAACTGTATCCTTGGATCTCATATTTGGGCGAGCTGCACTATGACGGACGTGGCGAGGTTGGTCGTGGTTGAGCTTGGGAGGGTCCTCTCTCTGCCTCCTTGACACGAATGCTTGTGTTCCTTGCTAGATTAGGGAAGTCTCAGCTACAATTTGTTCAAATATCTCTTCTAGACCTCTGTTTTTCTCCACTTCTTCGGGATGCCGATGATTCTAACATTAGATCGCTATTGAGTCAGTAATCTCCCGTATCCTCTACATCGGTCGTGAGCGTGGATTTTTTAAGACCATCTTCTATTTTCATTTTTCCCTCATTAACCCATCCTCCAACCACTAACCCGCTCCTCTGCTTCTGTGACCCTGGCCACTGGAGCTCTAGTTTTGCCTGCATTTGGCCTATAGAATTTTTAATTTCTCAGATTCGCCTCATTTCTGTCCTTAGTTTTTTCAATTCTACTCATCATTTTGACCATCGCGTTACTTCGAATTCCATTCTGATAGTCTTGGTTACATCCATATCCATTATTTCTGTGGCAGAGGCCAGAGCCTCACTGTCTTTTCTTTGCTAGGACCTGCTTTCTCCTTCTTGCTCCTGATGAAGAGAGGTTAGGGGGTTTCCAGAGCCCAAATTATTGACTGGGTCCCAGGCCGCTCCTGTTTTATAGGGGATCTTAGGGATGTGGGCTTCTTCTTGTAAGATTTTATTTATTTTTATTTATGTGGCAGCCAACCAGTGAGAGATAGGGAACAGAAGCAGGGGGAGTGGGAGAGGATGAAGCAGGTTCCTAGCGGAGGAGCCCGATGAGGACCCTTTCCAGAACGGCGGATCACGCTCCTGCCGAAGACAGGTGCTCAATGACTGCGCCCACCCAGGCGCCCGGTGCTGGGCTTGATACATTTCAACTTGCCTCTGTGTTCTGGGGAGGGCCTGCCGCGCCGATAGCTCAGGCAACCCTGTTTGCAGTCTCCCGTGTCCTCTGCGAGGCGGATGGTGATGGGCACCTCTCAGAGCTGGTATTTCCAGGCTTTTGTTCTCTGGCGGCTTTCCCTGGCGGTTTGCTGTGCCTCTTCTGAGAGTCAGAGCAACAGCGGCCGAATTTCAGCCTCTGTCACAGAACAGAGGGGTTGCGGCCCGTTCTCCACTGATGTTCTGGCCACTTTAACTCTGTTACTGTTGGTGCTGCTCAACCCTGCAGCATCCCGGGATGTGCGCCCCACACCCGGAGTCCCAGCCCTCACTTCCAGGGCTGGTGCGTCTCTGTCCTTTGTGTTTCTAACGCCGCCCCGCGCACGCGCTCCGGAAGCTCCCGGTCTCAGTCTGGATCCAGTGAGCGCACCGGGCTGTGTTCCGCAGATGCCTGGTGGCGCGTGCACCCGGCTCAGGGGCTCAGTCTGCTGTTTTGCGGGTGCCGACCGTGAGCCCGCCCCGCTCCCCCGTTCAAGTGGCTACCGCTTCCCGGTGCCCGAACGCGGTGGCTCCCTCCCCCTTCCGTTTATCTTCCGATATCTGTGCATGGTTTCATGGCTCCCCCCCTCCTACCCTCATTCTCCATTTGTAGAGATCCAGATGCATCTTCCTGCATCTCAGGCTGGTTCCGTGGTTGTTTAGGCTGGTCTGGTACCTATCCAGCTCGACTCGGGGGACCGGCTGAAAAAGGTGTCTCCCACTCCTCCGCTATCTTAACTCCTCTGTCCACACTCCCAACTTCTAATATCAGAACTTGGGCAGTTGCCTTCCCAAAAAATAGATCCTGATAACAAATTCCACCAATCCTACCTTACCAGCAGACACACCCAGAAACCCAAACAGTTAACTGATGAAGAATTTTACCTGCCTAAGCAAACCTGTAAAGAGAGACTTTACAATGAACCACAATGAATCCACAAAACAAACAGAAAACAATGAACAAAATGGCAAAAATAAGTCCTCACCTAACAATTACTTTAAATGTAAAAATAAAACTATTCAATTTAAAAACATAGAATGGCTGAATAGATTTTTTTTTAAATCCAATGATATGCTACCTACTTTAGTCTTAAAGACACACACGGACTGAGAGTAAAAGGATGAAAAAAGACATTTCAAGCATACAGTAGTAACAACAACAACACAAAAGTAGGGCTAGCTATACTTACATCAAGTGAAAGAGACCTTAAACTCAAAATGATAGAAAAGAAAAAAAAAGATCATTATATAATGATAAACGGGTCAATCATTTTAGCTTCCAACATCCTTGAAAACTTCCCAGGTATAATCTGAAACAGGCCCCCATAAATGGAGGGCAGGGACAGACCGAAAAAAAAATTGGTAGATGGCAGGAAGGAAACTTACATACAAATAAGGAAACTTACATATGAGGCTTGTCTTGGGTGGTCACAAGAAAAGTAGATTTCTGCATATGACCACCAAATCTTAAAAGATTATATAGAGGCCTTAACTGGGTTCAGTAATATAAACTATGCCAATAGCCTCAATCTTCTACAAGGGTATATCCTTGGGGAAGCTTCTGGGAATGGGGAAGGCAAAGCAAACGTACATTCTAAGGATATGAGGAGGGTGGAGAACCTCCAATTACCCAGGTCCAGCTCATGGGTCAATTAGTAGTCATATCTTCTTAATGACCTCCCCCAAAAATACATCAAAAAGTTAAAAGTTATAAAAATTTAAATATTTATATGCCCCACATCAGAGCACCTAAATACATGAAGTAAAAACTAACAGAGCTAAAAGAAGAAAATAATAGCAATACAATAATAGTTGGGGGCTTTAATATCCCACTTTCAACAATTGACACATCATCCCAGAGAATCAATAAGGAAAGAGCAGATTTGAACAACACTATAGACCAAATGGAACTACCAGACATAAACAGAACATTCTATCCAACAACAACAGAATACACAGTCTTCTCAAGCACACATGGAACTTTTTTTTTAAGACTAGATGGTATGTTCGGCCACAAAACAATTCTTAGCAAATTTAAGAGGATTTAAATAATATCACAATTGTATGAAACTAGAAATCACTAACAGGAAAAAACATGAAAATTCAGGAATATGTGGAAATTTACTGAATAATCAATGGATCAAAGAAGAAATTAAAGGGGAATGATAACAGAACATCCAAAACTTATGGGATGTAGCAAAAGCAATTCTAAGAGAAAGTCATAGCAACAAACATCTACATTAAGAAGGAAGAAAGATTCCAAATAAACAACCTAATTCTATGCTTTAAGAAACTTGAAAAATAACAAACTTCGCCCAATGTTAGCAGGAGGAAGTATATAATTATGATTAGAGAAAAAGTAAATAAAGAACAAGAAAACAATAGAATTACCAAAGTAAGAGTTTGTTCTTTGAAAAGATAAACAAAACTGACAAAACTTTAGCTAGACTAACCAAGAAAAAAAGAGAGAGGATCCATTTCAACTAATTTTAAGTGAAAAGGGGGACATTTAAAAGATACAACAAGAAATACAAAAATTTGTAAGAGGTTACTATGAACAACTATAAGCCAACAAACTGAATGACCTAGAAGAGAAACTTTCTTAGAAACACAGAATCTACCAAAGTTTAATCAGGAAGAAATTAAAAAGCTGAGCAGAGTAATTGCTAGTAAGGAGATTGAATCAGTAATCAAAAATCTCCCCATAAAAAAAAAGTTCAGGACCAGATGGCTTCACTGGTAAATTTTACCAAACATTTAAAGGAGAATTAATACCAATCCTGCTTAAACTATTTAAAAAAAAAAAAAAAGAGGACACACTCCTAAAATCATTTTATGAGATCAGCATTACCCTAATACTAAGCCAGAAAATGACACTACCAGAAAACTGCCGAACAACATCACTAATAACTCTAGATGCAAAAGCTTCCAATAAAATACTAGCAAACCGAATTCAACAGGATATTACAAAGATCATTGACCATGATCAAGTTAGATTTATTTCAGGGATGCAAGGGTGGTTCAACATACACAACTCAATCATCATGAAAATCACATTAACTGAATGAAAGAAAAAAAATCTGATCATCTTGATAAAGTCAGAAAAAGCAATCAACAAAATGCAACATCTGTTCATGATAAAAACTGAAAATTAACTAACTTTTAAAAGAGGGAACATTCCTCAATAAAGCTAAATATGGTAATCCCACAGCTAACATTGTATTCAATGGTAAAAGGTTTAAAAGCTTTTCCTCTAATGTCAGAAATAAGATAAGATTGCCCATTCTTACCACTTCAACAAAGTACTGGAAGTCCTAACTAGGAAGACAGGCAAGAAAAATAAAAGGCATCAGAACTGGAAAGAAAAAAGTAAAAATGTGTCCATTTTCAGAGATGACATAATCTTATATATAGAAAATCCTAAAGACTCCACCAAAAAACTGTTAGAAAATCCTAAAGACCTGACTAAAAAACTCTGTTGTTAGAGTTAATCAACATATTCAGGGTAGTTGCATGATAAAAAATAACACAAAAATCAGTAGTGTTTCTAAACACAACAAATTATTAGAAAAAGAAATTAAAAAATACTATCCCATTTACAATATCAAAATACTAAAATATTTAGTAATAAATTTAACTAAGGAGATGAAAGATCTCCACTCTGAAAACTATAAGATACTGATGAAAGAAATCTAGGAAGACACAAATAAATGGAAAGATATCCTATGTCCATGGTATGAAAGAATTAACATTGTTAAAATATCCATACTACCAAAGCCATCTATAGACTCAATGCAATCCCTATGAAGTTCCGATGGCATTTTCTTTTTACAGAAGTACAAAAACAATCCTAAAATTTATAGAACCACAAAAGACCCTGAATAACCAAAGAAATGCTAAGGACAAAGCTAGAAACATTACACTTCCTTATTTCAAGCTATATTATAGAGCTATAGGAATCAAGACAGTGTGATACTTGTGTAAAAACAAACAGACCACTAGAAGAGAACTGAGAGAAATAAATCGAGCATATATGGTTACCTAATATTTGACAAGGGAGCCAAGAATACTCAGCGGAGGAAAGACACTTCAATAAACTGTGCTTTGAAAATTGGTTACTCATATATAAAAGAATGAAACTACATCTCTATCCTTCACCACTCACAAAAATTAGCTCAAAATGAATTAAATACTTAAATGCAAGCCATGAAACCATGAAACTCCTAAAAGAAAACCTAGAGGAGAAAAAGACCCTGGCTCTGTGTTTTGGCAATGATTTTTTGGATAGGATACCTAAAGCAAAAGCAACAAAAGCAAAAATAAACAAGTGGGACTATATCAAACTAAGAGTCTTCTGCAGAGCAAAATAAATAATCAAAAAAGTGAAAAGACAACCCACAGAATGGAAAATACATATTTGTAAATTAATATCTGATAAAGAGTTAATATCCAAAATATATAAAGAACTGCAATTCAATAATCCAATTCAAAACAAGCAAAGGACAGAAATAGACGTTTTTCCAAGGGAGATATATGAATAGCCAACAGGTACATGAAAAGATGTTTATTATCACTAATCATGAAGGAAATGCATATCAAAAACACAAATGAGTTATTACTTAACAATTGTTAGAATGGCCATTATAAAAAAGACAAGATAAAAAATGCTGGTGAGGATATGGAGAAAAGAAAACCAGGGTGCACTGTTGGTGGAATTGTTAACTGGCACATCCCCAGTGGAAAATAGTATGGAAAATCCTCAAAAAAAAAAATAAATAATAAAATAAAATAAAATTACCATACTACTCAGCAATTCCACTTCTGAGAATATATTTCAAGGAAAGGAAAACACTATATCAAAGAGATATCTGCACCCCCATGATTTGAGTAGCATTGTTTACAATAGTCAAGACATATAGGAAACAAACTGTGTTCCTATATATACACACATGATGGACTATTATTCAATCTTGAAAAAATAGGGAAACACTACCATTTATGACAACATGGATTGACCTTCAGGTCATTATACTAACTGAAATAAGTCAGAGAAAAACAATACTATATCATCTCTCTTATATGTAGAACCCAATTAAGAACAAAAACAACAACAACAACAAAAAAATACCCAAACTCATAGAAAAAGAGATTATTTTAGTGGTTACCAGAGATGGGTGAGTGGGAAATTGGAGGAAAGTTGTTAAAAGTTACAACTACCAGTTATAACATAAATAAGTACTGAGGATGTAATGTATAACATGATAATAGCATATTTGAAAGGTGCCATATAAACCATAATATTTTTCATTACAAGGAAAAAATTTCTAAGTATAGGAGGTGATAAATGCTAACAGAAATTATTGTGGTAATCATTTCACTATAAATATGTCAAGTCATGCCGTACACTTTAAACTTATAAAGCGCTGTATGTCAATCGTATCTCAATAAAACCAAAACAATTCCTTATTAAAAAAAAAACCAAAACAACTTTTACAGTATGCTGGAGTAAATAATAAGATTAATGAATGTCAGTATGACATTTATACATATAAACTTCATGAAGTATGGCAAGGAAATGGAAGATTTATGATTTAAGATTTTATATCATATGGCCATTAATTGTACTGCTGTTACCTTTGAAAAACATAAACCTCTAGCAACCCCTCTCAGTCGTGTTTCTTTCTGGGGGAACTACTGATATTCTACTGAAACAACTCTTCACTGTTTTTCAATGAAATAACTCCCCTCAATTTTTGTGACCATCAAAAATGCACACACATATTTTCAATTGCCCTTTGAGTGGGGCTCAGAGATAAAGGGACAGAATAAAAGCAATAAATTACATAGCACTGACGAGAGTCTTCTGGAAGGGATACAGGCCTGCTGTCTTCTGTGTAATTCATACCCTTCTGTACGGATTAATCAGTTTACCCTTTGATGTGCTTTCTGAAAGAATAAGGAAGAAGTAAATTTCTATAACGGTAATGAATTCGTTTCCTTTATAGCAACCTGTGAAAATCAGAGACTGGTTTCAGACCTCCCAAATATCTCCAGTGTGGATACACTTTTGTGGAGATCAGGCAACAAAGCTCAGGAAATGTTGCAAGCCCTTTAAATATATGAAAGAGCTAGGGAGTTGGAAGATGTGGAGATAAAAATTTCTTGTTTTCCCCTTACGGAGTAGTTCTATTTTTAAGAAGTACAAGTGACACACTTGCAACATTGTGGAAGTGCAAGGAAACACCTAAGACTAACATTTCAACCTTGCTTTATGAAAAGACTTTGAGACCCATCTCTTCTAGAATGGAAAGAAAGCGATTGGTCTCAGAATAGTAATAAATTGTGGGGCACCTGAGTGGATCAGTTGGTTAAGCATTCAACTCTTGATTTCAGCTGAGGTCATGATTTCAGGGTTGTGAGATGGAGCCCCAAGTCAGGCTCTGTGCTCAGCAGGGAGTCTGCTTGAGATTCTCTCCCTCTTCCTCCACCCCTCCCCCTGCTCACACTTTCTCCTTAAAAATTATTAAAATCTTATAGAAAAAGAAAAGAAGAAAAGCAATAAATTGTTAAAAACAGCATTTCCCTGATAGAGTAGGATTCTAAGGTCTTTAAAAGCTGGCGTCATTTCCTGTTATGTTTAAGTAGCAGGTTTTCTTGTCTACAGGGTTTCGGGCTTTTTGTTTTTGTTTGTTTGTTTTAATCTCCTTCTCCAGAACCACATCCCCTCTCTCTCAAGAAATGCACAATAAAGGAATGTATACAATAGAAATGTTACATAGTGAAAGGGGAACTACAGAAAGCTCACTTTACCATTTTAAGTTCCTTGTGTTTCAAATGCAATATGACTATTTGAACTAATGAATAAAACTATAATATGTGAAGTGTTTCCATAATTTACCACTTCCAAAAGGTGAGTGATTTAGGAACCAAATTTACAATTGTGGGCATCCTTAGATCACTAGTAATTATTGATTTAATATATTTTAATTATTTTTTGAAAATATTTTATTTTTAGAGTAGTTTTAAGTTCATAGCAAAACTGACGGAAAAATATAGAGATTCCCCATATATCCTTTGCCCCACACATGCACTGCCTCCCCTGATGTTAACATCTCCTAAAAGAGTGGTACATTTGTTACAATCGATGAACCTATATTAGCATATCATAGTCAGCTGAAGTCCTAGTTTACATTATGGCTCACTGTTTGTATTGTACTTTCTATGGGTTTGGATAAATGAATATCTATCATTATGGTATCATACACAGTATTTTTACTGCCTTAAATTTTTCTGTGTTCTACCTTTTCATCTTTTACCCCTTGGAACCACTGACCTTTTTACTGTCCTCACAGTTTCACCTTTTCTATAATGTCATATAGTTGGAATTACACAGCACGTGGTCTTTTCAGACTGGCTTCTTTTACTAAGCAAGAGGCATTTAAAATTACTCCATATCTTCTCAAGGTTTGATAGCTCATTTATTTTTAATGCTGAATAATATTCCATTGTTTGTATGTACCACCATTTATTTATTTGCTTACTGAAAGACATCTTGGTTGCTTCCAAGTTTTAGCAATTATGCATAAAGCTGATAAACAGATCCACATTTAGGTTTTTGTGTGGACATAAGTTTTCAATTCCTTTGGGTAAATGCCAAGAGTGCAATTGTTGGATTTTGTGTTTAGATTATATTTAGTTTTATAAGTAACCACCAAACCACGTTCCAAAATGGCCGTACCATTTTGCTTTTATACCAGCAACATGTTAAGAGTTTCTGTTGCTCCATATCTTATCAGCATTTGGTGTTGTCAGTGTTCTGTATTTGGGCCATTCTAACAGGTGTGTAGTGATAGCTCATTTTTCTTTTAATTTGCATTTCCCTGATGGCATACGGTATGAAATATCTTTTTATATACTTATTTGCCATCTGTATTTCTTCTCTGGTGAGGATTCTGTTGAACTCTTAAACTCATTCGTTAATCAAGGTGTAGGTCTTCCTATTGTTGAGATTAAGAGTTCTTTGTGTATTTAGAGTAATGGTTCTTTATCAGAGATATTATTTGCAACATTTTCCCCCAGTCTGGGATTTGTTTTGTTCTCCTGACATTGTCTTTTCAGAACAGAATTTGTAATTTTAATGAAATCTATCTTTTCATTAACTTATTTTTTGGAATTATATCTAAAAAGTCATCACCATGCTCAAGGTCACCTAGGTTTTCTCTTCTATCTTCTAGGAGTTTTATAGTTTTGTATTTTACATTAGATCAGTGATCCATTTTTTTTTCTTTTTTTTTTTTTAAGATTTTATTTATTTGACAGAGAGAGACAGCGAGCGAGAGAGGGAACATAAGCAGGGGAGGTGGGAGAGGAAGAAGCAGGCTCCCAGCGGAGGAGCCTGATGTGGGGCTCGATCCCAGAACACCGGGATCACGCCCTGAGCCAAAGGCAGACGCTTAACAACTGAGCCACCCAGGCGCCCGATCGGTGATCCATTTTGACTTATTTTATGAAGGTGTCTAGATTCATATTTTTGTATGTGGATACTGAGTTGATACAGCACCATTTTTTGAAAAGACCATTTTTACTCTGTTGCTAAAGACTAGTGGACTATATTTACATGAGTGCATTTCTAGACTCTCTCTTCTGTTCCACTAATTTTGGCCTACTCTTTCAGTAAGATGATGTCTTGATTACTGTTGTTTTATATTGTCTTAAAGTTAGGTAGTATCAGTCCTTCTACTTCGTTCTTTCCTTTAATATTGTTTTGACTATTTTTTTATCTTTTGCCTCTCCATATATACTGTAGAATCCATTTGTGGATATACTCAAAAGAACTTTCTAGAATTTTGATTGGGACTGCATTAAATCTTTTTATCAACTTGGAAAGAAATAACATCTTGACAATTTTGAGTTTTCCTATCCATTAATGGAATATTTAGTTATCTTCAGTATTTTTTGCCTTTCTTCAGTTTTATAGCTTTCTTCATATTTACTTACACATATTTTGTTAAATTTATATGTAATTCATTTTGTTAGTACTAATGTAAATCTTATTTAACTCGAATTTCACTTGCCCCTTGATTTATAGTTAAGTGATTAACTTTTTCTATATTAACCTTGTATCCTGAGAACTCGCTATAGAAACTTATTAGCTCAAGAAAAATTTGTCTATTTTGTTGGATTTTCTACATAGATGATGTCAACTGTGAACAAAGACAGTTTATGTATTCCTTCTCAATCTGTATACCTTTAATTTCCTTTTCTTGTCTAATTTCATTAGCTAGAAACTCCAGTAGGATACTGAAAAGGAATTGTGAGAGGGAACATCTTTATTTTGTACCTGATGATTAGTGGGAAAACTTCAAGTCTCTCACCATTAACTATAAAGTTAACTTTGGGAGGGGATTGTAGATTTTTTAAATTAAGTTGAGGAAATTCCCCTCAATTCCTACCTTATTAATAGTTTTTATCATGACTATTTTTCTGCTTCCATCAATATGATTATGTGATTCTTTTTTCTTTTTAATCCTGTTGATGTGACTTTTGAATGTTGAACCAGCCTTGTATACTGGGATAAATTCCTCTTGGTCATGGTATACAATTGTCTTGTGTACTGTTGAATTTAATATTTTGTTCAGGATTTTTATATCTCTGTTCTTAAGAGATATTGGCTGGTAGTTTTTTTCCTTGTAATATCTTTGTCTGATTTTATTACAATGTCACCTTAGAATCAGTTAGAAAGTATCCCTCTGCTTCTATCTTCTAAAAGAGAGTGTGGAGGATTAGTATAATTTCTTCCTTCCTTATGTTTAGAAATCCCCAGTTTACCTATCTGGGCCTGATTTTTTTTTGTTATTGATTTGAAAGGTAATTATTAATCAAATTTTACAGTTACAGACCTATTCAGATTGTTTATTTCTTCTTGTGTGAATTTTGGCAAATCACCTCTCTCAAGGAATTGATCCATTTCATCTAGACTACTAAATTTGTGGCCATAGCATAGTTCTAAGTATTCCCTGATTATTCTTATAATGTCCATAAAATCTGCAGTGGTGCCCCAGCTTTCATTTCTGATATTAGCAATGTGTGTCCTCTGTAAGTCTTTCTAGAGCCTTAACAATTTCATGATCTTTCAAGTAATGAGATCTTTTAAAGAACAAACTTTTTGCTTGATTTTTCTCTATTGATTTCCTATTTTCAATATTATTTCTGTTTTAATTCCTATTATTTCTGTTCTACTTTGAATTTGTTCTTCTTAGTTTCCTGAGTTAAAAATTTAGATTAATGATTTTAGATCTTTCATCTTTTCTAATATATGTATTCAATATTATAATTTTCCCTATAAGCATGAGTTTTGATTCATTTCACAAATTTTGATAAGATGTATTTATTTCCATTTAGTTCAAAATATTTCTCTTGAGATATCTTCTTTGATCTATATGTTGTTTAGAGGTATGTCATTTAATCTCCATGTATTTTGAAGTTTTACATTAATTTTTCTGTTACTGATGGCTTAATTTTATAACAGTCTAAGGGCCAATATTGTAAGATTTCTATTCTTTTGAGTTTGTTGAGTTTTATGGCCCAGAATGTTGTTTCTCTTGGTGAATGTTTTCATGTGAGCTTCAGAAGAATGTATATTGTTATTGTTGGATGAAGTAGTCTATAGATGTCAATTATAGCTAGTTAATTGATGATGTTACTGAATTCAACAACATCCTTACTGAATTCCTCCTGCTGTAACTGTCCATTCCTGATAGAGGGGTGAAATAGTGGGATTAATATCAGCCATATTTATTTCTGTTTCCTATTTGTTCCCTTCAGTCTTTGTTCCTATTGTGTCTTCCACTCTTTTTCTTCCTTCTGTTGTTTCAACTGAGCATGATATATAATTCAATTTTCTTTTCTTACTCTTTAAATAATTTTATTAGTTTCCCTAGAATTTATAATATCATTGATAGCTAATCCAAGTTCACTTTCAAATAACACTATACATCTTCATGGCTGGTGGGAATACCATATGATAAGAAATAAATCCTAGTTCTTTCATTCCATCCTTTGTATTATTTGTCATTTATTTCACCAATATATAAGCATATATAAGCATACATATGGAAGATAATCATGTATTATATATATACACATTATTTATGTAATATAAATATGTATTATATATAACACAAATATATACATAAGAAAATGATTATCTGTACATACCTGTTAAATCCAGTAAGAATAACGAATGTTATTTTATCTTCACTTATTCCTTCTTCAATATTCTTCTTTATGTAGATCCAAATTTCTGAACTATATTATTTCCCTTCTCTCTAAAAATCTTCTTTTATCATTTCATGCAAGGCAAGTCTACTAGCAACAAACACCCTCAGTTCTTATTTGTCTGAGACAGTCTTTAGCCTTTATTTGGGGTGAGAATTTTGCTTGTTAAAAAAACTTTGAGGTTTATGTTTTTTTCTCAACACTTTTTTTATTCCACTCTCTTGTACATGCGGTTTCTGAAAAGTTGATATAATCCTTGTCTCTATACCTGTATAAAAGGTAAAGTGATTTCTTCTCTAGTTTCTTTCAGGATTTTTTCTGTATCTTTGATTTTCTATAGTCTAAAAATGATATGCCTAGGTACAGTTTTCTTGGCATTTTTCCAGTTTCATATTCTTTGAGCTTCCTGTATCTGTGATTTGATGTCTGACATGAATTTGGTGGAAATTCTCAGCCATTATTGTTTCAAATATTTTTTTTCCTTTTTTTCTTCTGTTATTCCCACCAAATGTATGTTATATATTTTGTAGTTGTCCCACAATCTTTGTACATTCTCCTCTGTGTTTGTTTGTTTCAGTCTTTCTTCTCTTTACCTTTCAGTTTTCAAAGATTCAACTAATATATTCTCTAGTTCTTGAGTTTTTTCCTCAGCCTCTTCCAGTCCACTAAGAAGACCAAAAGCAGCAATCTTTATTTCTGTTACAGTGTTCTTGATATCTAGGATTTATTTTTTGTTCTTAGGATTTGCATGCCTCTGTTCACATTGCCCATCTGTTTTTACTGTCCGTTTATTTTATCCATTAGAGCCCATAGGCAATTAATCATAGCTGTTTTAAATTTCTGGTCCAATATTTCCAACATCCCTGCTATATCTGGTTCTGATGCCTGCCCTGTCTCTTCAAATTGTGTCTTTTGCTTTTGGGATTCCTTACAAGGTTTTCTAAATAACCATACATGATGTACCCAGGTAAAAGGAACTGCTATAAATAAATGTACTTTTATTAATGTGATGGTGAGATGTGAGGTCAATGGAAGTGTTCTATAGTCCTATGATTAGGTCTCAGTCTTTTAGTAAGCTTATACCTCTAGACTGTAAGCTTTGCAGTAGTCTCTGAGTTTGTTTTTTTCTCCCTTCTTGGGTGTGACACAATAAGACTGGCTGCATTTGGATATTTCCCTTTCCCCGGGTCTGATAATTAGAGCCTAACTTGCTAGGATATTAACTAGTTTCCCTTGAGGCAGGCCTTGTTAAAAAAAGACAGAGTTCTCTGGCATATTTCAAAATGGTTCCCTTTGCGTTCTCCTGTCAGAAGCCTGATCGGATTTTTCTCTGATATTTTCTCTGCAGGAGCCTGGTAGACTTCCCATAGCTAAAATCTCAGAATATTGTGGGGAGCCTATGACAGGGACTTCCTGTAATTCTTAACTCTCAACACTTGTCTACACTAAACCTTCAGCAATTCATCAATCAGAACTCAGGGTTTCCCACCCTGATATTTGTTTCCACAGAGATTTTTGTTCATGATTTTATGCTTAGGTAAGCTGTGACTCCCTATATTCAGTATCTCCCATCTTGGGAGAAGCAATGTGCCTGCCCTCTCTTACGGATCCGAGAAGAGTTGTTGAAGTCTTAGCCTGTTTAACTTTTCATTTGTTAGAATGGCATGGCAACTACCAACCCCCTGCCACGTTGAAATGAAACAGGAACACTTTTGAGTTTTAATTTTGAAATAATTTGCATATAAGGAAAAAATTACATAATGAAGAGAAATGTATCTTCCCATTAAGTTAAGATTATCTCATCCTATTTACTTTACATCTTTGGTTTGGTTTGTTTTAATAAAGGTGTATATTTATTCTTGGCAATTGTGTAAAAGCTGTCCATTGAAGTAAGCCTCTATGAAGCCATTATCTAATCTTGGATACTCTGAAATAAATCTTGCAGGCAAAGTTCACTCTAAAATGAATGCACTGATATTCTGAGGGCAAGATCAAATGATATTCTTTTTGACTCAGGGGAAATAGTTCACTTTTAAATAGGAGAATAGATGACTGAATAATGTTGTAGAATATACCTCCAGATGTGTTTGACCACTGGGATGACTAGTTACTTTTACCTCATCTGTGAAGGAATATATTCCTTACGTGCATTATGCTAAAATAAAAGCTTTGGGGACGATATAGGGATAACAGTAATTGGAGCATTTGTAATGCAACTAACCACCCAAAAAGTATATGCTTAAGTTAACTTATTACATGCTGCTTAAATAATGTATCCTGTGCTGTTTTAATGTGAAATATTATACAGACAATATAGCAGTTTCATACTATACAGTCAATTGCTATTTACAGGAAGCCACAGGTAAAACTTCAGTAGATAATTCTAAGTTGATTTTCAAAGTATTTGCATGCTCATAGAAAATGAGACTTTCTCCTTCTATAGAAATGTTTCCTGATATTTTAATTTTTATATTCCTGGTAAGAATGAACAGCTATGTGTTTTCTAGACTTATCTTTTATAAATCTATTTCTTTAGTCATCTTCATTTTTGTAGTCTTTTACATACTGACTTATAAAAATTGTTTATATATTCTAAATAAAAATTCACTATTGGTTGAATAGTTCAACAATGTTTCTTCGTATATACCTCAACTTTACTTAGCTTATACTTTTTATTGCATTCAATATTAATAGTCAAATTTATGAGTTTTTCTTTATCATGCATACATTGGTGTCTTGTTTAAGCAATCCTACAAAACATCAAGGTTATATTATTGTCTAATATTGTCTGGTAAATATTCTAAAAATTTAATACATTTAGATCTTTTTATTTATATAGATGACATAATGCAGAAATCTATTACTAATTTTATGGTAGGACAATAATTGAATGTCCCAGGACTATTTGTTAATGGACCATTAATCATCGATTTGTAAGTGGTTGGCAAGTATAAAGTTTCTACTTAGTGGGTCCGCTTCAATTAATCTATGGTATCGGAGGAAAAGTTTAAGGTCACTAAACCTGACTTAACTCTTTCCAGTTTCTTCCCCATAGTACTTTATTCAGCCAATTCTCATGAGGTCAAATAGGTCTCAAGCTTCTAAATTTTTACAATTTAGGAAGAATTTTAGAATTAGCAAAGTAATAGTGCAGATATACCATGCACTATACTGCATCTCCAGAGTGGGCAAGGGCAACATTTTTTAAAAACACTAATTAAAATTTATGTAGCAAAAAATATAAATATTCGCACTACACGGGATGAATTTTTAAATATTCTCACAATTTAGGTCAGATTTCCCACCTAATGAGTTCAGGTCAGATCAATTATTTTTTAAAGAAGTAAGTTTTGAAAAATTTTGAATTTGAAATTTAACAGAAATAACAGGATAAATTTAACAGAAAAATATGCAAGACCTCTATGCTGTAAATTATAAAATATTGCTGAAAGAAACTAACAAATAACTAAATTAATGGAGATATATGTATTTATGTATTGTTACAATTGTAACTCTTCCTGAATTTTGCTATGGATTCAAAGTACTTTCAATCAAAATCCTACTAGGTATTTTGAAGAAATCTACAAGGGTTTTCTAAAATTTATATGGAAAACAAAAGGTTTATAATATCAAAAAATAAAGATCAAGACTAGACAATTTGGAAGACCTTATTTTTAGCATAATTATTAAATTAGGATAATCAAGACAGTAGCATTGACTTTCGAATAGCCATGTAGATCAATGAAACTGAAAGAATTCAAATACAGATCATTTACTGCCCAGTTAATGTTGGAAATCATCAATTCAATGGATTAAAGTGTAGTCTTTTTAACATGAGGTCCTAGGATAACTGGATAGCTGTATTTTTTTAATACTGAAACTAACATCATACAATACAGACCAAAACATAAGAACTGAAATTATAGTATTTCCATAAGGGGACAGGAGAAAATATTTGCTACCTTGTATTAGGCAAAGATTAACCACAGAGGGCACAAACAGCATGAATTATAAAAGAAAAAAGGTGTTGTAACAGACTATTGAAATTAACAACTCTTGTTCTCCCAAAGACCCAAATAAGCAAATGAAAATATAAGTAACATATTGAGAAAAAAAATTGTATCCATATATCTGAGGAAGAGTTTGTATACAGAATATATAGAAAACTTTAAAAATTAAGTAAAAAAGAAAAAAATCTTTGAAACATGGAAAAAAATGAACTGACACTTCAACAAAGGTGTATGGATAGACAATAAGCACATGAAAAACCGTTTGCCAAAATCATTAGTATTAAGGAAATGAAAATTTAAATCGCAATCAGATACCATTACATTTGGACTAGAGTATCTAAAATTAAGAAGCCTGAAATACCACATGTTGGTGATTATGTGGTACAACTAGAATTCTCATACATTGCTGATGGGAATGAAAAATGTACAATCACTTTGGAAAATGGTGGACCCCGTCTAATAAAGTAAAACATGCATATAACTCAGTAATATAACTCAGTAATCATAATCCCATATAATTAACCAAGAGAAATAAACTATATACTACACTAAAAGCACAAAGTTGTTCTTAGAACATTTCTTCATAATAAACAGAAACTAGAAAAAACCCTAATGTCCATCACTTGGTCAACAGATAAGCAAATTGTTGTGTATCTGTAGTTTGGAATACTATTCAGTAATACAAAAATTAATAAATTATTAATAGATGCAAAAGTACAGGCAAATATCACAAGCATTATGCTGTTAAAGGAATAAAGATCAAAAGCATATGTATGTATTATATGATTCTATTTGTTTTAAATTCAAGAAAACACAAATTTATAGATACAGAAAACAGTGCTTTCCAAAGCTGGAAAGAGTTGGGGTAGGGGACTGACTGCAAAGCAGCATAAAGGAGATTTTTTGGAAAGACATAAATGCTCATATCTTGATTTTAAAGATGGTTATAAACTGGTTGACTTTTATTGTCTGATAATTATATAAGTTATATCAATAAGCCTGGGATAAAAATCAAAGGAAAATATTTGCAATGAAATATATAAATAAAAACATAAAATAAATGCCCATATAGGGTATAAACAAAGTTTGAATGCCTGTCTCAGAAGGTTTTTTTTTTCAGTTATCTCAATATCTAAGAAAAGAAAGTATTAAAATAATCTTAGTCAAGTCAAATATGGAATGTATTCTTTCTATAGCATACCAAGTAAAATTCTCAGACAATGGCATCACAAGCCTAAACCTTAGACTTATTTCCTGGGGTTTTTGCACAGTATCAGTCAAGCAACTAGTTTGCTAAATTTGGTACAGATTTAATTTGGCTACTGAATGCCTAATCTAGATTTCTTTTCCCATGTGCACTGATCCCTATGGCAATAAATGAATAAAGGATATTTCACTATTTGAACACCTCTAATTTAAAGCAACTTAATCAACCCTCTTCATTGAAAGATTCTGAACTACAATTACAGCACTAATGTCTAGCTGTCGGTTCTTTTCATGCCTGGTACCAAAGAATAATTGCATCCCATGTATTTTCTTGTGGAAATTGCTTCATGTCCAGAGGTTATATTCTTTTTCCCTTAATCATTTCTTCTGTATGATGTAACTGCTAGTCACATAGAGGGCTTTTAGCTATGATAGTCAAATGTGACCCACCCCAACTGGACACCATAAAGGTACAAAAGTTAATTAATTAATTTGTAAGGATTTAACAATGCCAAAAGTACATTTAATAGTAAGATTACACATTTTTTGCAACGCCTTTTGATATTTGTGGGATACTCTAATTTTTAAGGTTTATTGAATGTTGGGAAGATTTTATTTCTGAAATGTTAAGAGACAATTCTTTGACAATTATGTTTTTCAATTTATGCTCTAAAGACTTTTTATACTTTTTTCAATACTTGAAATAGTTTAATAGTTGTATAAAATATTTATTAGACTTTTTAAAATAATATTGCCATCAAAGGACTTCAAGTAGCTCTAAAAAACAACCATGGTCTTTTATAGAAAATTCAAAACAATGGCAGAAAATTATAAACATCATAAAATTTGATTGTATATTTATGTATTCCAAGTATATTTTAATGTAAGTTCATGATGTAAATACATAATCATCTAATATTTTGAGCTTTAATATTTATGACTGATTCCTTATAAAGGTCATTAACCTAATTATATTAAATATAAGCTAATGTTATCCCAATTATTCTCTAGTGCAAAGTTATATATTCCTCGCCTAGCTTTTCTAAAGTGTTACTTTTAATCCTTTTATCTCCCACTAATGCAGTAAGTCCCTCCAGCTTATCCAAATTCTTCTGTAAATTCCAATGAAAATTTATTTGAAAGTACCATAATTTTTCCTAACAAAGAGCAATCTGAAAGCAGTATAAAGATGTTACCCTAATTTGTGATTAAAAAGTTTAATAATTTCTGGGGCGCCTGGGTGGCACAGCGGTTAAGCGCCTGCCTTCGGCTCAGGGCGTGATCCCGGCGTTATGGGATCGAGCCCCACATCAGGCTCCTCTGCTGTGAGCCTGCTTCTTCCTCTCCCACTCCCCCTGCTTGTGTTCCCTCTCTCGCTGGCTATCTCTGTTAAATAAATAAATAAAATCTTTAAAAAAAAAAAGTTGAATAATTTCTAACTTCAGGTCTAAGGGCAAGGCACAAAATGTCACCTCATATGTTTTTCTGTTGTTTTGTTTTTGTTTTACCTCAGGAGTCTTGGAATTTTCCAACTTAGATACTACATCCTTGAGAACTTCTTACCCACAGATCTTCCTTAATAAGAATAATAATGAATACTTTAGTATTTTATACTATCTTTTATACTTGTCAAAAGAAAAAACATACTGATCACATAAACCACATCCTCATCAGCTAAGGTGAAAAGCCAATAATCAGAACTCTTGTTTTACCTGATGTGGTTTGGCACAGACTTCTGTGATAATTTTTGAGATCACCACATGCTTTTGTCAAAAACCAAAAGTCCTAACATTTGTCTGTTTCACTGTTGCCTTAATTGGTTAAAGCTTCTTCACGGATCTGTAGGACCCTGTTTCTCCCGCCTCTAGAATGGATGTCCTAGTAAGCCTATTTGAGTTTTGTCTCTCCAACGGTGGAATGTTGGAGTTCTCTTGGTCACAGGTCCTCTATGCCCCTGACAACATAAGTGTCCATTATCAAAGGCCTGTATAATTACAAACATAACAGCTCCCGAGCAGTGGGTCATAAATATGAAATCATTATTTTGTGCTATTTTCAATTATACTCTATAAACTTTTCTTTTTAATCCTTAATATTTATGGAAGATTCCATACATTTATATTTCCTTTAGCTTAATAAAATACCTACTCATTCCATGGTATAAAGTTAGGAGAGATTTAATCAGTCTCTGAGATATTTTTTTTTTTCCTCCCTCTTCTGGATATGGTTCTTCTAGTGCTTTAGGACTAGTAGAAAGAAAATTAAAAAGGACAAATATTTCTCTGCTTAAGTTTCTTTGTTGTGATTTACCCTCTGTCACTCTTCACAGTTTTCATAGCCACCAGTTAGTGCGTATGTGACAGTCCAAAGGAACTACCTTCTCATGTGGATCAAATACACATATTCTGATGTGGAGGTCTGGCTCCAGTTCACTGTTCACAATCTTTTACTCCTTTTACAGGAGATTCCTTTTCTTCTTTTTCCTTTTTCTTTTTTTTTTTTTTTTTTTTGTAAAAGGACGAGAGTTTAAGTCCCACTGTTGTCTGAAATAATATTCCAATTCTTGGAAAAGCCACTTACGTTTACCATCCTATATGGTAAGTGTGCAGTCTTCTCCACTGCTATGTTCTCAGTCTACATCCTGCCATCTTCCCAAGTTTGCTTTTCACCTGCTCGATAGGTACAGGAAAAGATTGGCAAATCTAATGATTGAAACACCCAAATGGGGCTAGTGTCTTTTTAGGCAATTGCTCCAAGTATCTTACAGTGATTCTTTGGAATATCCTTTCATTAGATTTCAGGCACTAAAATTGTGTAACATCTTCCCTCCCTGTGGTGGACTCAACCAATTACTCTCATACATTCGGATATGCCTACTTTAATAACAATTATTTTCTTATTCTATACTTAGCAGAATTTGACACTAGTGAAAATGTGTGTGTGCCCATGAACCCAAGTGTGCGTGCTTTCTTGGTTCGTGAGGGGCTATGATTTATTTCCCTCCGAAACTTTGGCCACCTACTCAACGTCTTTCAAGTCTCCTTCTCTGTGTTCCCATTTTCTCATTTCTTATTCTCACTTAGGGATCTCTTCTAGGTCCTCTTTCCCTACTCTACATACCATTTATCCTTGGGCAAACTTATCTACAGTTTACAATTTACATATTTTCAGTTACGACGTCTAATAGATGGTGCATTTTGCCCAATTAATCTTTTTTTTTTAACCTGTAGAAGGATTATATATCCTCACTCTCATATAATTTGAAGGGTATTTCTAAGGAAGAATAATTTCTTACTTATTACACTTAATGCTTGGTCCTAGATTTGCTCCGGACAATCAATGTGAATACAATGTAAGTGATCAACCGCAGCTTCAAGAATTATCACAAAATGCCACCAACACTCTTGTACTTTTCCTTTTCCTACACGTTGGCTATCTTACATGTGGGCTGCAACTTCAGCCTAGATATCACATTGAAGAAAACACATTGACCTGCAGTCGACTGTAGGCTGATGCTAGGCCATAATTTAGAATAGATCCACAACCAGCTCAAAGAATATAAATGTAAAAGTGCGGTTTATATATACCTTTATTGCTGTAATCCACAAGGATATTGTTGTGTGGTACTGTAGCAAATTAACTTCAGTTCATGTGTATATTTCAAATATCTAAATCTATAATCTGTGTCCAGGACTGACCTGAATGCCCGTAATCCATTCACTATATCATTACAGAAGATTGTTCTAAAAATACGATTTCAATATTGTGTCTTCCAGGTTGACATAAACAGAGGACAAGCAAACATATTATGCATTCTTATGAACCTAAAACTAAAGGGCCAATTTATTTACATGTGCTAAAAACATGATCTAATTACTTCTGCAATATCATCTTTGATTCTTTTCTCAAACTTTATAAACTAGCATGAACTTATATCAGTGCTTCTAATGTTTTCTCTTGACTTAAAGACCTTTGCATAGATCATTCCTTTTAGGTCATTTTTGTTTGTTTGTTTTTGTTATTTGGCTAGTTAATTCACATTCATCTTCCAAGTTTGTTTTTATTATGCTTATACATACACTGTATGTTAACTAATTGGAATTTAAATAAAAACTTTAAAAACAATCAACAACAAATGGAGGTTTCAGGACCCAAGGCTTAAAAATAAATTAATTAATTAAAAAGAAAAATTGCAGACCTATGGGACTGGAGTAGATCTGAAAAGATCTCTGTAAATGGAAGGAAGACCTATTTGTCAAAGTTATTCTATAATTTTTTGATGGGGTCTTATCTAAGATTAGAAGAATTACTCTCAGCTACTTCTTTGCTTGATTAATAGAAACTATAATCCACTCAAAAAACAGAATTCACTGTTTTGGAGTTGGAATGCTAAGAGGTGGTCTTAGAAAATTGGAAGGCAAAAATTGAAATACAGTTATTACAATTACCTTACTAATAGTGGAGTTTTAAAGTATTGTTCAAAATGTTAAAATTATATTGAAGTATTTATATAAACTATTATATAATTGAGTAAATATTCTCACCTCCGCATTTGTGTTGGAAATTTGGGATCCATTTGATCACAGATTATTATTTTAAGCCTATACACAGACACATTACAAGGTATAATAAGCATGTAGATTCCGTTAATAGTATATTCACATAATTTTGTCTCCTTATGGTTTGGCACTTAAAATTTAGGAATGGAGAGGCTGGAAGTAGAACTCTGTATTTCACCTTCAACCAACATGAAAACAATGCTAAGTTATTGCTCCCACTTCCTTTGTAATGTATAAATACAGTTCTTTACAAAATCTTTAGAGAAATAATAAGATAATTTCTTCTTTGAAGACCACCAAAATGAATTTACATGTTAGGGAGGATCTTTTATTTATTGGAGAAATTTCATGGGCTACTTGTGATTTTAAGCTATTTCCATATTCTTTTAATAGTTTCTTGGATAAGACTTTGTACAGTAAATATTGTACTTCTCACATTTTTACATTCTAGGTAAAAAAAATGAAAATTGTCTTATATGTTCTCTTCAAGGGTTTAAAACATTTCTTTAATTTTTTTCCCCCATAAGTCCTCTGGGAGGTACAAGAGGCTTATTCAAGGCTTTGAAATTATTCACACAAGTCATTTGCTGTTTTCTTTTCAAAAGGATGCTCAAATTCTTCCCCTTTCTCTTTTGTTTGCTTCTTTTCCCTCTTTTTTGATTATTCCCCCGTTGGACAATTTTTCATGCTGATAAGAAATATAAAGCTATTTTTATCACAGAAGAATATGCATAATGATATAAAACATATTTCAATTTATTTAGCCTTTTCTGGGATAAAGTCCAATTACAGCTTTTAAAGTATGCCCTAGTTGATACTACGCCTGCATTGAACTTTCAAGATATGTTTTATGATAAAGAGCCATTTAAGGAGTGTATCTTGGTATGTGCTAATTTTAAAGTACTGTTTTAGTTATTATTTTCTTTTGCCAATTAGTCTTCACTGAATAATCTGTGTGTACATGTAAACAGCATACATTTAAAAATCACATTAGGCAAATGAGCACTTTGCAAATACAATTTTTTTTCATCAGTTGCTTGTATTTGTTGTAATTGCTCACTATATTTAGATGACAAAATAATTTAAACTATTGAAGTAAACTTTACTTTTCTAATTTGCATATATAATTAATCATTTATTTGCCTTATTAAAAAATTTTTACTGCATTTATAGATGCCTAAATTCAATAAAGTGTAGATATAACACATTCCAAACTTTAATAATAAAACCTGAATACTTTATGCTAACCACATATATACTAAACTCATTCACAAGGGCAGGTCTTCGAAACAAGTAAGGAATTTCAGAAATTTAAAAGAATTCTTTTTTGTTCTAAATGTTTCTCTTCCAGGCTGGACTAAGTGGAATTTATGGGTCTTACCTTTACTTTAAGGCAATCACTTTCCTTCATTTATCTCCTTTTAAATATTTCTATATGGTAAAGTAGTTGCATTCTTTATTATGTTTTTAGTGGATGATTTTTTGTAACACATAATTAATCTTATATTCATAGGACCTTAAAAATGGGATTCAGAGTAAAGAGATCTCATTGATTAAAGCACAATGACAAGAGTTTAGTTATTTCTATAAATGGGAAAATGCATTTTTATTTGTAACAAATAATTCAGAACTCTCTAATGTTACTTGAAGTTTGGAATTCAGAAAAAAATCTATGTATATTTTTGTGTTCTTCATTTAATTAGGATAAAATTTGTGGATATTTGTAACTAGGAGAATCTTTTACTTGATCATTTTGAAAATACACACATAGCCAGTTAACAGCTTGTGGAGAGGGAGGAAAAGGAGAGAATTGGGAAGGTACTCTTTTGGTAACTATCTATTGTATTTCTAAATTAAGAATAATAAATAATTTAGTTAATACATTTCTTGACTTAAAGTCAAGATAGGTAATGTAGTCTTATCCATATTAAAACTTATTCCGCCTCCTCCACCAATTAAGTAATTGTCCTGCAGAGAAGAGCGCTTTTCCTAGTGATTCTGCTCTTATTTCATTGCTTAGATATAAGATATAAAGAAAGATTTCTCTGGATGCTAATGTACATCATTTGTAGCAGGTATTTAAGTCCAGATATTTGCCTAAATCTGCCAGATATAATGTACACCTGATTTATCCTTTGGATTTAAAGTTGCTTACAAACAATATGACTGCTTTGTCAAAAAAACTCACTTGAAAAAATTCTGAATTATTAGATCACCTACATTACAGGATTATTTGACATCATACAAAGATACACCAGAATATAAGATTCCAGGCTATAATTTTTGTAGTGCCTTCATTTTCCTTTGACCCCTTATAATGATAGCCCAGAGTTGTACACAGTCCATACTTTACATGGCACCAGCACAATCATTATCTTATTTGATGCTCAGAGCCACCCAATGAGATAGTATTGGAAGTCTTAATATGAAAATCTAAGCTAACAGAGTGAAATCTATGGGAGCCTAGTTCTTAAGATTATTATTTATTGGGGATGCTTCCTGTTGCAGGTCATTTTTTGTTTCTTAAACTTAGTCAAGCAAACTCAAGTATGCTAAAGGATGATAGCCTTACTGATCAGTACAAAAAGTATCAGAAAACCAGAATTTTATGTAAGTCTTGGTTTGTTTTTGTTGTTACTACTCTTCATTCGTTCTTGGTATTTTCTTAACCATTCTTCAAAATTTCTTTCTTCTAGCCTGGCCAGTCATATTGGAAATCACTGATATTAAATAAATAAAACCAAATCAATTTCTTAAAATTTCACTGACCATTGATCTTTTCTCAAAAAGTAAGAACCTGGAGTTTTCTAAAAGCCCAATCACCTGTTTTTTGGAAAAGAGAGATATCATAACTCTATTTTACACATCTTATTGTAGATATTTTGTTCTCTAAAAGACTACATGTATACATTTCAACCTCTAATCACTATTAACTCAGTCTGAAGTACTTTTGCTTATTAATTCACTCAGCCTATAATTATTGGGTGCTTGTTTTATTACATTTTATCAGTTACCTCCAGGTAGCTAATAAACAATATTAAAACCTGTAATAAAAAAAAAAAGAGAGAGAGAGAGAGAGAGAGAAGAGAGAAGCCAAACACTAACATGCATTTCAACATAAAACAAAACCAGATATAGCTCCGTCTTTACTAAACTTTAAATTGGGGGTCTTGCCACTCAAGGTGGTGTCTACAGACCAGATTTTTAGCATCACCTGGGAATTAGCTAGAAATACAGAATCTCCAGCTCCACCCTAGTTATTAGTACATATAATAAAGTTTACAAAGCATTGACAGACACATAATGGTAGTCATATTCACAAACAAAATGTTTACTATTTTTTTTCATTTAATTAAATCTCCTTCTACACATATGCATAGGTTACCAAATAGAGGAATGCCCATTACAAAACATGCTATCCCCTCAGCTCAAGCTTCCAAAATCGGAGTGAGGGTACAAGACAAACAGTATTAGAAAATCCTAAGTAAATTGGTGAATTTCATAAGAAAAAAAAATAAATTGAACTTTTTGCAGTTCCTTTGGGAAGAAAAAATGTTAAGCCACCAGCACTAAAGAGCATAAGGATCTTCTGGTCACTCAGGCCCTGATACAATTCAGCCCATCTGACTAGCTGGTGATTCTTAACCAAGGACTTCAACCACTAGAGTCTCAGTTACCTCATTAGTAAAATGTGGGTAACAAGGATTTTGTTTAGGAGCATTGAGAGGATTATGAATCATGTGCATAAATCATGTGATCTATAAAAGGGGCTTGATTATTGAAAATCATATTATGCAAAACATGTTGATTAAAGAATACAAAATCCTGTGTCATATTTTAAATATTACTCAGCAAATATATTTATAAAAACTTAGAGACTAATATTCTTAGATGAAAAACAGTGTAATTTACTTAAAATCCTTTTATCTCATCTCTTCCTATAATTGTTTTGCAACATACCCACATGTCTTCCAGTCACAGAATGAGAAATGAGTATTAGCAGTCAATGTCAAAGTTTAACTCCATTACAATATAAACTCCCTAAGGACAGGGAGTTGGTTAGTCTTTCCCATGGCATGAAAAGTGATTTGTTTAGTTCATGCATTTGGGAGAAGAACTAATTTGCTTGGATCAACTTATTCTGAGTCCTCTTTTAACTCTTTCTGTCTGCAAATAAGACTTGTAGTAACGGAAGGATTTTGAGAGAGGTTTAGGGGGAAGAAATGGTATCAAATTTACCTCAGAAGTCATAATAGTAATGACCTCTTTAGCTGCAGATATAAACTATGTTTTCTATAATAATCATCATCAACAACAAATAGCTTATGTGTTTCATATACCCATGTTTCCTGTCTTTTTTGCTTCCCGCCCCCCCTCCATCAATTGTTGCTGAACTTAAAGGGTATGAGTTCTATAAACCTTAACAGAAGCATGCCATATTACCAACAAAGTGATTAAACTATTGGGGTTTATTTGCATGTAATAAAGTATGTTGTTTTTCTTCTAATTCTTCAATTATATTAGATATCTTACTTGAAGTAATGACAGGGACAGGCCCAAATAAGGTTATACAATATTTGAGATGAAATATTAGAATTATAATCAAAGCTCTTTTTCAGACAGAAAACACTTCCCCAGGTATATTGTTTGTTAAAATATTGAAATATACTTGTACTTGAAAATTTTTGCTTTCCCAAACTCTCTACACCCAAGTATTAGTGCTACCTTCCCCATTCCCCTCTCTTTCTATAATCTATTAATTCAAAAGTAAATGCTTGCCTCTGTGTTGAACTTCCCAGTCTCTGTCTCTTGTGCTTCTGAATAGAGTATGCCTATGTTTCAGGATCACCAACTCCCACCCCACCAGGACAGTTCTCTGTGTTAGTAGAAAATTTCTGCTTGGGTTCCTACTATGTCATCTAGTGAAAGAAAGAAGTTGCTTTGTGTTTCCATTCAAAGAAGCCAAATTTACTCAAGGTGTGTGGAGTTAAACTGTTTCTACTACGTTGGAGAAGCAAGAACTTATTGAAATACAGTATTTTATTGAAATTATCTATTTTGTGTGTATGACATAATGATCCAAACTGAGGAGAAATTTTGTGAATATAACATTTCCTCTTTCTCTCTCTCTCTCTGTATAAGTAAACAAACAGAACAAGTATATATTAATTATATTCTTACCCCCAGTTATCTATGCTACCAGAAAATTATATATTAGCCTGATATGACCACATAATTCTTTCCATTAGGACAAGATCAGAAGAACACAAAAGATTCTACTTATGAGTACTGTACTTCTATTACCAATTAGTTGTTAAGGCCAAAAGAGCAAATCCTGTGATTCTCTAGAAATAGTGACAATATCAGAAGACACAGTCAGAAACAGTGGAAGAAAAAGAAAAAGTCAATAGATGAAGTACCAGAAAGACTGAGTATTACTAAAGCACTGAAGAAAGAACAATCAAATCCCTGATTTATCCTATTATTCACCTTGTTGAGTCTATTAACAAATAATCATATGTCCTATTATTAGTTTGATATTGATATTGCAATCCTGTTTTTGTTTAAAGATAATTTGAACTGCAAAAGATCTCTACTCAACTTAAACTTGGTGCTGTTACATCACTTAATTAGGAAATGCTTTATCCTCTAGGCTCTAAGTGTTCAAAAAATAATGAAAAGTATAGTCCCATACAAATTAATTTACATTTAGCTCTATGTTCGTAACAATAGTTATGAACCAATTCTGTTAACATATGGAATATCTTATCAGAAGGTGAGTAAGATTTCCCCCATCAATCTGCCTTCTATTTGAAGAGCATTTATCAGAGAGTAAAGAATCACCTTGTGCTTTTTCAATATCTTCTTTTATGCATTGATCCTGGCAAAAATAAGAGTGTCAACTTTGGGAAAAGGCAAGTGTTCCTCATTAATCTAATGCCATTTTAAATGAGAATTCTGTTTGTAGTTTGAAAAGTAACAATGGTGGGGCGCCTGGGTGGCTCAGTCGTTAAGCGTCTGCCTTCGGCTCAGGGCGTGATCCCGGCGTTATGGGATCGAGCCCCACATCAGGCTCCTCTACTGGGAGCCTGCTTCTTCCTCTCCTACTCCCCCTGCTCTGCTTGTGCTCCCTCTCTCTCTGGCTGTCTCTCTCTGTCAAATAAATAAAATCTTTAAAAAAAAAAAAAGATTAAAAAAAAAAAGAAAAGTAACAATGGTAAACTGAAATATTTTGTATAACATTCAAACAGGATGTAACTCCAATCACATGAAATGTCATCTAAAGAAATGCAACGTCAAGCCATATTCATTGAATGACACAAGAAAGTAAACTCTTATAGAATAAATTAATATAAATTAAAGGACATTTAAAACCTACATTTATAACAAATTGTATTTTTCCATCTTTATACAAGGACAAATTTTCTGTAGATAATAAAATTTCTCACTAACTGCTAAAAAAAAGCATAAGAGTGGAGATTGAAGAATATGCAAATTAATATCCTTTTTATTTGATCATGGTAACTTTATCATGTACTCTGATATTAGTACTCATCAATATCTTCTCTTTTCTCATACTATTCCTAGAAGATATATCAATTGAACAGAATGGATAATCCAGAAAGTGCAAAGTGCATTTAATGTATGACCTAATTTTTATTTTATATTATTACACCACTTTTTAAAAATGTAATTAAATACTGTAATTGATAAGTAAAATTTACATTAGAAGAAAACTAAACTACATGTAAAACCTGGGAGTAGGGCAAACCTTTAAAATTAAAAAAGGGAAGTAAGAGCAATAGATTTTTAAAATTCCCTATTTGTGATATTGTGATTTAGAAGAAATACATGTATGGTCAAATATACACATCCCACATACCCTACTGATTGTATTTCTCTGGAGAACTCTGATACCAGTGTACTGATATACACGTTGTTGTGTAAAGCTTTCTGTGAAGGAGATGGGTAAATCCATATAGAATGAGAGACCTCATGAGAGAAAGAAGACGAATACCATGACCCGGTCTCTGAAGTTTAAAGACAATGAAGTACATTTCAAGTACTGGCAAGGCCCTATCTAATGCCATGTGACCAAAAAAAAAAAAAAAAAAAAAAAAAAATCAGCCAGTCCTCTGAGATGGACTTTTCCCAGGGGTGTCAGAAGAATAAGGACCAGTGAAGTTATAATTATCCCCTAAGTAAAGGTCGCAGAAAACTTTCCTCTTTAAGAAAGATGTGCACTGTGAGTGAAGGCAATTTGCTATAATAGGAAGATGGTGTGCCAATTTTCCTATGGCATAATTTAGATCTAAAGTTCCCCTGAGAGAAGTTACTTTCTTCCTGTCCAAGAATGCTCTTCCTTTTTTTTTTTTTTTATTGAGGCCTAACATAACATTGCATTAGTTTCAGGTGTACAACACGATTAGATAGTTTTGTATGCTGCAAAATGATCACCAATAACTCTAGCTAACATCCATCACCATACTTTAGAAGTTATACTCTTTACTCCTTGAGAAACCATTACAGCAAACACACTAGCAGGAGTAGCAGTAGTCAGAAAAAAATAGCCAAAGTAACGTATTTTTAAATTTTCCATCTTTTCTATTACTAATGTGGCTTCAGTAGTAACATGGCAACTTGTTTAAAGCAAACAACATTCAGATCCTTGATTGTACAATCTGTCTTCAAGGCAATGAATCTGAATTTAAACACCATCCACTAGTTGAAAAGTAAGCACAATTGGACATTAACACCAAGTTATCACACTGTGGTAATTACTGAGTATTAAAGGAGGGCTCTTGGAAGGAATTAGACCAGAAACTCTTTAAATTTGGATTGTGCTATGTGCCAGTGATTTACTGCTGCATAGCAAGTCACCCTCAAACTTATTTTCTTTAGATAATGATTCCATGGGCCGTGAAAGTGTAATTTTTCTGTTCTGAACCAGGCTTATCTATTCTCAGATTGTCTAACTACATGTCAGTGGCTTCACCTGAGAGGACTGAGATGGCCAAGAAAGATGGGAAAACTGTAGCAACTGAGACCTCTCCCTGTGTGGTTTCTCATATTGCTGAAGATTACCCCAGACTTCTCCATAGGTCAATGACAGGGTTTCAAGAGCATCCAGAGTAAAAGCATGCAAGTCCTGGATTCTAAACTTAAACCTCTGTGATAGGTCACTGCCAACTAAGTCACAAAAACAGCCCAGATTCAATGGCAGTTATTCAAAAATAACTCCACGTTTTAATGGAGGGAAATGCAAATTATTTTGGCTATTTTTTCCAATGTAGCACTGGCGGCTTGAATTTCAACACTTAAGAAATACCATTGTAATTTGGTTCTGTTAACATCAACCTGGTCAAATACGATGTTACATTTGTTTAATGGTAACAATACCCCACTTTGAAATGACCTATTTGTTAATGCATTTTCCTAGAGAAAGCTAGTTGAAACTTTATATTCTGTTGCTATCAAACTTACTGTTGTATTTCAAAATTATCTACTGAGAAATGGACTTGTTAACAAAAAGATACCTTGTCACAAATTCTATAAAGTTAGCCAAAAAAAAAAAAAATTGGTACTTATAACGAGTTCTAATTTCAGTTGAGACTTGAATTAGTTTTACGTAAAATGGTTGAATAATTATGCGTATCTTCAGAAACGCTGTGATTAAGTACCACACATTTATTGCTCTCTAGGTAAAAATATTTTTTTAGGAAAAGCAAAAAGTTGGTACTCAAATGACTTTTCCCCTAATGAACTGAATATGTAATAGCCTTATTATCTCCTCTTTGCTCAGCTCCTGTTGTTATATTGCCATTTCGGAAAGAAGAAAATAGGTCACAAGAGTTCTATTGGCCTCGTGCTCATGGTGATGGGGTGCTCCTTGAGAGAGACTTTCCCTAACTGATCTCACATCAGGGTCTTGAATTCAGCCACAGGCTACAGGACACGGTTGTAAAGTCTTCAGACCCTCTTCAGTTTTATGGAAGAAATCTTTTTAACTATAGCCCTTTAAATGAACTCTTCTCTATTTCTTCATCCCATTCTCTCTCAGTATTCTCTGCATCTACTCGGACTATTTCTATAAATGGGAAACCACATTGATTATGCTTACTTTTCCCTGAAAATAATTTAATTCTATATTCTCCCACCATTTCCCTCTTGGAATATAGTACATTGTAGTACTTGCATCACAAGATTGTTAGAATATAAAATATTTGTTGAGATCTAAATATTCAACATGTGGATACTGGTTACATAATAACAACATGAAATCATCTATAAGTATGTTAAGTATACTTGTAAAAATATGACTATTACAAGGTTATATTATAAAATGATAATGATAACTATAGGTCAATTTGTATATAAAATATCAAGACATATTTTAAGTAATGAACTCATGTTCTGATTCTGGTTGTTTCCTAAGCCTCAGTTTTCTAACTGAAACATGAAAATAATTGTTGTTCTTCAGAGTTATTAAAAAAATGTTGAGGGAAGGGCCATCTGGGTGGCTCAAGGGGTTAAGCCTCCAACTCTTGATTTCATCTCAGGTCATGATCTCAGGGTCCTGGGACTGAGCCCCATGTGGAGCCCCATGTTGGGCTCTACACTCAGGGTGAGTCTGCTGGAGGAGTCTCTCTCTCTCTGCCCCTTCCCCCACTCATGCATAAGTGCCTTCTCCCCCTCTCTCTCTCTCTAATAAATCTTTTTAAAAAATGTTGAGGGAAACAAAAACTTTGTCATCCTAAGACCTCAGAGTGGATTGAGCTTTTCTATTTCTAGAAATATATAAAGTAAAAAATAGAAATTTTTAAGTCACTCCCTCATTTGAAAACAAGAGAGGGAAAGAATAACCATAGAGCGGATATAAAGAGTTGTCCCTTAAAATACACATACACAATAACATCAATCAATGAGAACCAAGACATTCATGGTTTATGGACTGCTGAAATGTGATATCAATGTCTGTCCAGGGAAAGGAGCAACAACTGCATGGTAGAAGGCCTGAACCAAGTTTGCTGAACAACTAGATTTGAGAATACTTTTCTCCACCATAAACTCCAGAGTTTAAGGGTAGAAACCATTCATTTGCCCATGACTGGCAGCAAAAAATAGTCACCCTGGAACCTGTCCTCCAATATCATTTTTGAGAATAATTTGCTTATAGTCATTAAAATTGAAAATCTTGATAGTTGTCCTTTTTCTTTCAGGTACAATCATGAGTGAATTCCATATACTCTACCTTCAAAATATATTTAGAATCTTAGAATCCAACTAATTCTTACTATTGCACATTACCATCCTAGACCAAGCCATGATACGGTGTTACCTGGAAACTTGGATAGACTCCTAGATGATCTCTCTACTTACACCTTCATTCCAAAAGACTATTCTCCACATGTTATATAATCATCATTTTAAAATAAATCAGCTCACTAAATCCTATAGAATCGATCAGCTTTCTGGTCTCTATAAAAAATAAATTTATTTCAATTACCTTAAAAAAAAAAAAAAGCCTAAATGATTTGCCTCTCCTATTCAACCTCCCCAAAGACATCCTCTCCAATTCTCACATCACTCACTATGCTCTGGCTAGACTGGGATTGTCATTTCATGAAGCATGTTTGTCATTCCAAAGTGAGAACATGAAAATATGAATATAATGAACTTTTCAGTGAACATTGGCAAATGATTTCCAGGGTCTTATGATATAAACATGTTTTGGGGATCTATGATAAAAGATATCCTATGAGAAAGGCCTTTCTTGAATACTCTAAGGAAATGCTCTAAATATTTTAATCACTTAACTTCAGATTTAAAAACCCTAATTAGTTGAATTTAAGATTGTCCAGAATGACGTGGTTGAGCCTAACTTAATCAGTTGAAAGGCCTTCAAAGTACAGCTGAGGCTTCCCTCAGAGACAAATTCCTCATGTGCAGAGCAACTTCAACCCATGACTGGAGTTTGAGCCTGACTGTTAGTCCCTTTCTCATTACCTACATTTTTCAGACTTGCTTAGCCAGCCCATAAAATCGGGTAAGCCATCTTTGTAATTATTAAAATATGCATCATATATATGTTTATATATAATATCCATATATAATTATATATTCATATATATAGTTAAATATATGGCTCAATTTTTTGGCCAAATTTTGACTGACATACTCATAGGCTAAGACTAAGTTGAATACTTTTTAAGGGTGGTTTGTGATTACGGTCTTTTTTCTGTAAAGGATAAAGAGATCCATGTGGTAAGAAACTTTATCGGCCTTATCCCTTACCAAATAAGACCCATATAGTTTCTTACCACATCATTTTTCACTTAATGTGTTAGTCAATATGCTACAGTATCAAATTGACTTTAAGATCCCAATGGTGAAATGTAACAAATGTATTTTATACTCATAAAAGTCTTCTGAGGATTAGGAAGCTCTTTAGAACAATGTTCTTCCAATCAGTTGCTCAAGAATCTAGTTTGTTTTCATTTTGTGACCCTGTAATATCAATGGTTGCTTTTAGATCTCTCAGAAGGAATATAAAGAACAAGTTTTCAGGTTGTGGACTCTAAGTAATGTCACTGAGAAGTGATACATGGCCTCCCCAACTACAAAAAGCCTGGATACATGAGAAAACATGGCTATTTCTTGAGCACTAGATATGTCTGCAATAGCTAGTAAACAACTGAAACTTATCAGGCACTAGATAATTATTTATATGACAAAATGAGTTAATGAAAATCACTTCTGGGGCGCCTGGGTGGCTCAGTTGTTAAGCATTTGCCTTCGGCCCAGGGCATGACCCCAGGGTCCTGGGATCGAGCCCAACATCAGGCTCCCTGCTCCACTGGGAGCCTGCTTTTTCCTCTCCCACTCCCCCTGCTTGTGTTCCCTCTCTCGCTGGCTATGTCTCTCTCTGTCAAATAAATAAATAAAATCTTAAAAAAAAAAATCTCTTCTCCACAGAAATATGATTTCCTGATAATTTGACCAATAGTTACTGATGATATATTTTAATATAAAAAACTTAAAATATGACTTTGTTAGTTGCAAAACAAGTTAATTTAACATTCTAATTTCAAAAATATTCTTTATTATAATATATTGGGTCCTTATCTACCCATATATTTGGTATCTATATCATACATAGTATTTAAATATATTATAACCCTAAGTTGTGCCCCAACTTTGTAGAAAAATCTTTGGGGTATTTTCTCTGGAAAACAGTGACAGGCACTCTCTTCATACTTAAGATGACAGGCCTTCTAAATATCCATTTTTTTTATGGTACACACAAAGTAGATCTTGAAGTTTATAAACACCTTTCTCACTTTGACCTGACAGGGGGATGGGATTTGGAAAAGAATGGAAACAAGATACTTGTATGTTCTCCTATAGCACATGCAAAACACAAACAAAAATAGTCTTTAGTTTTGACATTTTGCGTATGTGGTTATGTAGAAAGAAATCATGTATGGCTATATAGAAAGACAAAGGGCATCATTAGTGCCTAATACTTAGATTTTAAAATAAGTAAGCACATCAAAGTCTGGGTGCATTTATTTTCATATTAACTATCACATGTCTGGTTATAACTTAACGCCTGTAAAAATAAATATATAAATTGCAATTACATAGTCTTCAACAGTAGTGGTTGAAAATGAAGACAGTGAAGATTGAAATTCTAGTTCTGTTGTTTCCTACTTGAGATATTGGCCAAGATATCATTAGTAATATTGATACAGGCTAAAGAAATATACTGAAATATTTTTAAACAGTAGTTGTCTCCAGTTAAGGATTTTTTTTGAAGTATTAGTATATTAAAACAGAAAAAGCCAATCTTCATAATAAATGTGATTAGAATTAAATTGTTCATCTTGGACTTAGAGATAGAATGCAAAATTTTGATCAGGTATGAATTACTGCTTAATTTTCTTAAGAGAAGGATTATAAACTGGCCAATTATGTCAATTTATTTTTTAAATGTTTATTATTTTTAGGACTGATTCTACTATTAAGTCACTTTACCTTATGAAACCATCATTCTATTAGCTATATAATCCAATCAATCTTCCTCTATTTATTGAAGAAGTAAATCTCACATTTCTATTAGTATATCATCAAAATGATCTCTGTAAAGACACATATATGTGTGTGGGAATGTGTGTGGCAAATATATACAATAGATATAATTGCCTAGTTCCAATTATATACACTGCAGCTCGGAAAGAAAATGATCATCATATTCTAATTATTTTATCCATGAAAATACTAAGGCGTCAATGTATTATAATTTGATGATTGTATCTATTAACTAACCTTTCACCCATTTACTTAGATCCAGTCAAGAGAAAATAAAACATTTTACAGAAAATAATATTGGTATTCACATATAATCATTTATATCAATCATTTAGAATCAAGCTTCTAAAGTTTTTATAAATAATTTTTTTCTCTTAAATCATACTGCTAAACATTCTACATACTTAATACTAGCTTTGCATTTCTTACAATGCCTATTTTGTATCACTATACCAGTGTGTATTATTTAACTCTTGTTTTTACCCTATAATATTAAAATGCTGAACTTATGAGTTCACTTCTAAATGCACACAAAATTTTCTTTTAAAATTACTGTTATTTCATGTTGCTTACTTCACTTATAAATTATAATATGTTTGATCATAAAGGAAAATTCATATGAACATAGCATTACATAATACAGGGAAGAATTCAATAAAACACTCTTAATTTTTTCTAATGTAAACTATTAACTTTGTTATAAAATTACTGATGGAATTTGACTAACATTCTCTTCGTGATGTAATGTGTGATATTTTAATGTGTTTAAAATTAGCTTTAACCTCTGAGCTTGAGCCACTCATATTGGAAGGCAAGGAGCAACTACTGGCTAAATCAAATATGTATTTCAAATAAGGATATTTCACACTGCAGTCAGGGAAACATAGCTTTTATGATAATGCTTCAATTTTTATCAAAATTGGTCCCCTTTCTAAAATGATTCCACTCAACTCACCCTACTCATTAACATGAAATATGTGAAGGACATGTGTCTCTCAGGAAACCAATAATACCTCTGTCCCTAGAGAAAACTCCATCTGAATACCAAGATTTGATGGGCTCAATTGTCTAAAAAATGGGGTGCAGGTGGGAAGGTCTCATTTTAATTATTCAGAAATAACTCCATCTAAAAGTTTGAAGTGGAATTTTTACAACTTATTGAGGTCACCTTCACCTCTTACATATTAATTGAAATTATTTTTTTTATACTTGTCTTTAAGCATATAGAAGAAGAACATTTGAAGGATCTTGTTAAGCACACTCCAGTACTTGACTATAATATCATTTCACAGTGTTCTGAAGAATGTGCTAGTGAAATAATACAGTTAATAAAAATGTTACATCATAGAAGTTATAAAGATTTAAATCAAACAAAAATCATTATATTCCACTCAATGCTCCCTTAATGATAGTAGATAATTGAGACCTGTTCATTCTCAAGTTAAAAATATCATTTCCCAAAGAATAGTAGTTTAGAATGGGTTCAGAGAAAGATTAGATAAGCAATGCACTCGTACTTTACCTCCATAAATCAATGAGACCATTAAAAATCAAATGCATTAAAATATGCCATCAAATTGGCTATCAAGTAACAGTTATCAAGTTTTCAATTGCCAAAGTTCTAATTTGTTATATATACAAAAGTTCTCATCACTTTTCTATATCAGCTTTCTTTACTTCCCTTTATCTCACTATCTGAAGGTTTTACAAGTAGGCAAAAATCTGTTCACCTGCCAGCAGGCCACTAAAGAAACAACAAAACCACCATTTTAACTGGGGCAAGAAAATGGTCCCAAAGATTGCATTTTGCCAGTATACAAAAATAAATGACATTAAAAATTCTATAGTAAAAATTACCATATTCTGACATGTGAAGATCTGTTTTTGTACTCAATGTGTTTTTTGATGTTCCAGGCCATCCAAACCCCGAAGGGTCAGAGATTGACTCCATAAGAGACCAAGCTGTCTAGCCACTAGTTAATGCTACCATGAAAATGAATACCTATTAAAAACAGATTTGTAGTGGGGTATTATAAAATCAACTTGGAAATACAGTGTGAACATAAATGAGAATATTTTCTTCTTTAGTTCACCACTATGAATTTGCTTATATAATGTTTACAACTATAATTAAGTCATTTTCCATATAACCTTTCCTTGATAATGACATAAAAAATAATACTAATGAAAACACATTATTTAGGAAACAGATGCTTTGTTTTTGATCTGTCACCCTCAATTAACTATAATTAACTAAAAGAGTGCTTAATTTTAATGCTATAACATAGGAGTTGAAAGTGGATGGAAATTCAACATAATTTTAAATTTTATAATAAGAAACATTCTGAGATATAGTTAATAAGGAAATTATATATTTAATTATATACAATTAAAGTAATTATGAAAAAAGTGTAACATTTCTGTTTATAACCTCTTGCTTTTAAAACCAGATCTTGCTAATATAGGCATATGAAATAGCCATTTCTCCTTGAGTTGACCTTAAAAACCTTTTTAGTGTATTATTTACTACTAAGATATAGAAGGAACTTAGAAAAAGTTTCAATTCCTTTACCCATATGTCATATTGGGTTTAATAGGATAACACCTACACAGATACCAGCACTAATATCTATTTCTCAGTAGTATGTATTCACATAAATATTGATAATTTATACTGATAAAACTCATCTTGCTTCTCTTAATTTACTCACTTTGAATTATCTTTGTTAATAGCCAACATTTAGAATTAAAATATACCTTAGTAATTTAACAATGACATGGTAGAGAGCTCATAAGATTCTTTGGCGCCTTTTTTATGCTATTTGGGGCTCCAAAAATACTTTCTGAAGAGAACACAAAGCTCTGCAAAATTACATTAGATACAGTAAATTGCTAAATTCTCACTAGCTAATCACCAAAGATAGAAGAGTATCAACATTTTCTATTCCTTGAGAACTTTTTATTGTATAAACCATTTTGAGCACCAACTGACTGCCAGAAAACAACTTTATATTTATGATCCACATTTTCATAGACTGTAGGGAACAGAAAAAAAAATTGTTGTGGAATCAGAAATAATTAAAATCTATTTCTGTGTCAACTGTGTATCAAAGTGTGATCCTGTGCAATTTGGATAACATTTTTGAACGTAATTTTGTGTAATTTAAAAAATAGTAATTCCTTTCAGGTTTATTGTGACTGAACAATGTATTACACATATAAAAGATAATTAATAAATGTTATTTTGCCATTCTTCTAATTTAGAAAGAACTTAGTGATTCAGTGTAATATTGGAAATATAAGAATTATAGTGGTATTAATCAGGGTTCAAATTAGTGAATTGATCTCTATGACCTTGAAAAAGTTACTAAGACTCTCTGAACCTTCATATATTTATGAATAGGACTGCAAAAGTTGTGCCTCAAAGTTAAAATATCATTTGCAAATTACCTAATACAAAACAGTTGTAAATATATTTTTATTAGTAACTTGATTAAAAATGACCTTTTTGAAGATTTATTTTAGAGAGAGTGTGCACATGTGAGTGGGCAGGGGGCAAAGGGAGAGGGAGAGAATCTCAAGCAGACTCCCTGCTGAACACGGAGCCCTGGAACCCAAGACCCTGAGAACATGACCTGAGCTGAAACCAAGAGTCAGATGCTCAACCAACTGAGCCACCAGGTGCCCCCAAATGATCATTCTATTATTAGAACTGAAGATTAGAAGACTTTCTACTGTCATTGAGACACCATTTGAAGTCTCCCATTTCTACATGGAAATAGACATACCCTAAAGACTCACTCAGATACTGCTCTAGTTATCAATACCTATTGATCTATCACTGTACTTGATGGGTCTCTTAATGGGTTTTTCTTTTCCCTAGTAGGAAAGAAAAAACATACTGAAAGATAGCATGAAAGATGCTATGTTGAACTTGTGTTCCATATGAGAACTTCTCTATTTTCTCTCAAAACAAAGGGGACACATTACATTTGAGTGAATATATTCAGTCTAACAATACCAGTACCATGAATTCTATTTCATAAAAGCAAAATGTCACTCGGCAATATTCTAAATAACAAAAAGGAAAAAGAAATAGCAGTACACATACTGTGCCTTCACTTATTTATAAGATTTAATAATTTTCTTCAAATGGTTTCTAAAAATATTTGAGGAAATTGCACTTAATAGTTGGTTGATCGGCACAAAAAGAAGTATCCCATTGTCTTTCTTTAAAAGTTCATCTTATGAAGTAAAGTTTGCAATTTTCTTGGTAAAAGATGAAAAACAATTTGAATAGACCAACAGTCTAAACCCGATGATTACTGAAGAAGTCATCAAAACACTTATGCAAATATGATGTGCACATGTAATTATTGAGAAAGTAAGAAATGCCATTCAAGATAACAGGTGCCATATCCTGGGGTGCTTTTTCTACACTGAGTAGTGAATAGATGCTGTGAGTCTATCACTAATGATGGATAAAAAAAGCATTTTAATAAGTCATATAATGGTACTCAACCCAAGAATCCAAATACAATTAAATCAAGTAACTTATAAGAGATTTTATATTATGCTACAAATAAATTCTTAAAATAAATAAAACTTTTACAAATTGCTATCAGAGGCCCTTTATGGATCATGCTTACAAATGTCTCCTAATGTTGGTAATACATTTTTTTTTAATTCTAAAATCACATTGTTATCCTTTCTATACATTCTTAAATGGGATTAGCAACATGGCACTAGCCTATTCTGAAAAGTAGTTCAGCAGATATATTTCTTTCACACTATTCCAGAAATGCGATACTACTTAAAAGATAGGAAACTAAAAAAAAAAAAAAAAAAAAAGAAAAAACTAAATGCTTACAAATGTCTCCTAATGTTGGTAATACATTTTTTTTTAATTCTAAAATCACATTGTTATCCTTTCTATACATTCTTAAATGGGATTAGCAACATGGCACTAGCCTATTCTGAAAAGTAGAGTAGTTCAGATATTTCTTTCACACTATTCCAGAAATGCGATACTACTTAAAAGATAGGAAACTAAAAAAAAAAAAAAAAAAAAAAAAAAAAAAAAAAAAGAAATACTAAAAGTTCTATGTACTATTTATAAGTTGGTTTTGGTGTCGATAAATAATTTAGATTCTAGAAGTTAACATGTAGAAATTTTTATGAGGCAAACACTTTTGATTATCATACAAAGCAGAAAATATATATTCCAGTGCTTCCCATTTGGAGAAAAAAAGTAAAAAATATTTTCTACATTTCAAGTAGTTTGTTATATAAAGTGTTCAAGGTCTTCAGATTATGTTATAGTGCTGTATACCTTGGGTATAGAAGCATTGCTATTTTCACTGGCTTTTTAAATTTGATAAGTAATTTAGGCTTTGCACTGTCTTCTGGTTTCCATTTTTATTGAAACCATTAATATTTTATAACTAGCCACCCAAGGACATTAAGGGTGAGATAAGTAAAAATGACAGAACTGACTTATTGGAAGGAAGCATAGGTTTAGCTAAAATTGTGAGTGGTTTTGGCTTATGTACTCTCAGGTGGTGGTTTCTGGTACTGAAAACCTATAGTAAATTTTGAGAAATGGCTATTATTAAAATCAAAATAAAATTGTTTTGGCAAATATGCTCTCATCAACATAAAAGTTTGACTAAACTAATATCAATACAGAAGCACGATGATCTACAATTGTCTTTTTTTTGGTAATAAGACAATTCCAAATATATTTTAGGAAACTTGAAGCATATCAGATGATTGTTTCTTATCACAGATTTATATATTACTTGAATAACTCATAATTTTATATTATTTTGGGGGTCATCTTTAACATTTTGAAAATTTATTTCCCACTAAATAGAAGGAAAAATGTGGTATATGCATCTCATAATAAACTTCTCAAACTTCTTCAGATTTTGTTATTTTGATACAATTGAATTGTTGCATTTTGTAATGGTCCTCTTTTTCGTTTTGTTTTGTTTTTTAAGATTTTTATTTATTTATTCGACAGAGATAGAGACAGCCAGTGAGAGAGGGAACACAAGCAGGGGGAGTGGGAGAGGAAGAAGCAGGCTCATAGCGGAGGAGACTGACGTGGGGCTTGATCCCATAACGCCGGGATCACGCCCTGAGCCGAAGGCAGACGCTTAACCGCTGTGCCACCCAGGCGCCCCTGGTCCTCTTTTTCGAAAAAAAATTATCATTGAGCTATTACAAACAAGAAGCTCAGGTAACAGAAAATGCTTTTAAAAGAAAATGGAAAATGTTTCCCTTTCAGTCATTCACAAATATTTGTTTCATGCCATGAAAACTTCCACATGCTTGGGGCAGAGTAGTGACAGACAAAAAGCTATCCTACTTAGCTACAGTTTTCATGAATGAAGAACATTGTTAAAGGCAACAGGCCCCAAATGGAGTCAATTATGCTAAGTCCCATGTCTCAAAATCAAAGCTTAATTTATAGTTCCAGCTCTCTATAAGGGAAGAGACTTGGCAATAACCAAACTCTTTTGGTCTAGCGTAACATCCTGGTTCCTGTTCCCTTATGCCTATAAAATATTTTGCCCTGTATAGCTCTTTGGAGCTTCTTTCTGTTAGATTGGATGCTGTGTTTCATGAATCACTGAACAAAACCACTAAGATCTTTAAAATTTATTCAGTTGAATTTTGTTATTTGACAATTTAATAATTAATATTTTAGATGATGATATATATTATGGAGAAAATTAAACAGAATAAAGTACTACAATAATGGGTTATTTTAAAGATAGGGAAGTCCTCAAAGATAAACTCACGTTTGATAAGACACCTAAAGGAGATGAGAAATTTAAGATGGGGTGTCAAGGGAAAGAATATTCCAGGCTCAGGAATATCACATACCAAGTACTGAAGCTATAATGTATATTTGTCATGCTACAGGAATAGAAATGAGGCTCATGTGTCTGGATCGGAGTGAGCAAAAGGAGAAGCAGCAGGAAATAAAGTCACACTGGAAAGGGGGGGTCAGAGCACTTGAAAAACTTTGTGAAAACTCTAATTTCAAACTGAAGAAAATTAGTAAGCCATTTGAGACATAAGGTTAGAACAATGACTTTCTGTAAAGGATTCCCTAACTGATATGTTTGGCATGGACTGGGAGAAAAATCAAAGGAATAGCAGTTTACAGACAATAGCACAATTTGAGCAAGAGTTAATGGTAGGCTGGACCAGTATTTTGAAACAGATGCGTTGAGAAGTATTGGATTCTGATATGTTTTGAAGACAAAGTACACAGCATTTGATGATGAATTTGCTATGATGGTCAAAAGAAAAGGACTCCAAAGTCATTGGCCTGAGCAACTGGAAAGGTGGAGCTGCTATTTTTTGAGGAAGAGAAGAATGAAGAAAGCAAAATAACCAGTTTTGGAGGGAAGATTATGAGATTAAATTCATCTTGTTAAGTTTAATATACCCACTAGAAATTTTAAAAAAATGTGTTGCATGTCTTTTTAGATGTATTAGTCTATACTTTGGAAGATAGATCTGTTCCAGATATATAAATTAGGAAAATTTCATTTGATGGCATTTACATGCTATGTAAAGCCATGAAACTAGAAGAGAAAATCTACAGAGTTGGTTCAGACAGAGAATAGCAGAACCCTGAGGCAAATCATACTTAAAATTTGAAGGGATTGGGGCACCTGGGTAGCTCAGTAGGTTAAGCAACTGCCTCTGGCTCAGGTCATGATCCCACGGTCCTGGGATTGAGCCCCACATTGGGCTCCCTGCTCAGTGGAGAGCCTGCTTCTCCCTCTCTCTCTGCTGCTCCTTCTGTTTGTGCTCTCTCATGCACAAGCAGTCTGTCAAATACATAAATATTTTTTAAAAATTAAAATAAAATTTGAAGGGACAAAGAAATAGGGAATTAAAAAGTAGCAGCTTGTAAGGAAGAAATAAAATCAAGAATATATGATATTATAGAAGCCGAAGGAGGAAAAGAGTGTCTAAAAGTTTGATCACTACAAACAGGTGAAGTAAAAGATCTGAGTTTTAACCATTAGAATTAGGGGAATGGGTATCATGGGTTATCTTTTTTTTTTTTTTAAAGATTTATTTATTTGAGAGACAGAGAATGAGCGAGAGAGAGACCACAAGCTGGAGGAGGGACAGAGGGAGAAGAAGAAGCAGGCTTCCTCCTGAGCAGAGACCTGGGTGCAGGACTCGATCCCAGGACCCCGGGATCATGATCCAAGCCGAAGGCAGTCACTTAACTGACTGAACCACCCAAGTGCCCCTTCATGGATTATCTTGATGAAAAGTTTCAGTGGAGTGTTGTGGGGGATAGATTGTTGTGGTAAGTTAAATAAAGGATGAAATTCTAAGAGTGGAAACAAAGCAAGAATGTCCTCTCTCACCACTTCTTTGCAATAATGGACTAGGGATCCTACCCAATACAATAAATTAACCAAAAGAAAGAATAAAAAACTAAATAAAAATAAAACTGCCTTTGTTAGGGTGTAAAATCATTGTCTGGATAAGAAATTTTAAAAAATCACTGTCTTAAATTTTTCTAAATAAAAATAAAAGAATATGTAAGTTTATCAAGGTCTTAAAGAAAATGAGAAAATATAGGATTATCAGGCAGCATTAAGGGCCCAGAAGTTATTGGTAGCAATAAATGTAAAGATCAGTTAAGGTAATGTTAGCTCCTTTTTCTGGTCACATTTAATGGCACAGATTCAGCCACTGAAGAGGTAGAAAGATTTAATAAGGGTGATATTTTTCCAGACATGTACTTTAGAAGGAGAGAGAAAGGGAATTGAGCATGTGGGTCAGGTTTACAAAAGAAGAAAAAAAAAAAAGCAGTACAAAGTTAGTTAGGATCAATAGATTTTTAGATGTAGTAGGTTTGAGAAAAAAAATGGCACCATGGTATTTGTGGGAGAGAAATGGGAAGATAATTACTTGCGAAGTGGGATGCCTGAAACTGAGACTAGGATATGGATATAACTTGAGAATGAGGCAGTATAGAGGAAAAACCCCCAAAAATTCAAGGACTGAGAAACTTTGATACGGAGGTTCATCAACATAAACATTGAAATTACCATATATTAGGAATATTTTAATGAAAAGGTTGAGTAACCATGATATATATAATGATTACAAAAAGTAGAAGAAAAGAGGATATAATCTGTTTGCAAAAGACTGAAAGCTATATGTTTATAGGAAAAAAGTAAAAATTGAGCAAGAGAGAAGGTGCTGATATTTGAAATGGAAACAAAGCAGAAATTCAGAGCACAACCATCAAAAACCTAAAATCACACCATTCCAGAGCATTATTATCTCATCTGACCTGATCTCCTTAATGTCCTTGAGTGAATGGGATTCATACAAACCTCAAAAGATAATTATATAAAGTCATCAATTAGTTTGCATTGAAAAATATTACTTTTAAGTGTTCCAGATACTTTAAAAAGCTGAGACAATGCACTTTCTAAATTTATTATATTTAAATTGTATGTTCACAAAAGATAAAAGTACTTTCGGGTGCAATTATTTTTTATATGAGAATACTTCTAACTATGCATATTGTCTACTCAGATGTCAGAGGATAAAGTGTTTTAATCTTGTTCTTGTTTCTTCCCTGGTTTGTCTAGCTATATCTGAATAAATATGTTCCATATTCCTGAGGATACATAGTCATGTGTATGAAAATTAAATTTCTCCAGCTGAGGATAAAACAGTATTGTTATTTTAAATATTTTCATTTCATAAAATAAAATTGAACATATATTCATATAATTTAATTTCTTAAGTATATTACATTCCATATAGAACCAATATGGACCCACTGATGCATTACATAATCATATCAGTTGAAGCAGTTGACCTGATAATAGCATCAAAAATTAATAGCTATCCATTATTGAGTCAGGTACTATGAAAAGGAATTTTTCATACATAAATTCTCTAAAGGTTTTAGTATTCAAAAAACAAAAACCTATGAGAGTGTCCATTTTGATCCCCACTTTACAAATGAGAGAACAGAGGCATAGAAAATTTAAGCCAGATGCCCAATATCAAGGATTAAGTGACACAGCCAGACTTGAATGTGAGCAATTTGACTCCAAATCCCATATTACTAACCACTAACCAGTTTGTATGATAGGTCAACCAATGGCCCAAATGGCACATTTTAAAGTGATTACAGAAGATTTGTTCTTCTTTCAAGAGTTTTGGTTTTAGTTAAAAATAACATGATTAATACATTAGCAAAATATTTTCTTTTCCAAGCATAGATTATGGGGGGGGGGGGTAAAGCAATTCAATTTATCACTGTTATCCTCTGGCTACAGCATTCCTGGTAATTTTGTTTCAGACAATATACGTGGAGATAAAGGCCAGTCATTTAATTTTTGAGCATAAGCAACAAAATAGGAAAGTAAAAATAGCAACAACAGCACTAACTTGAAAATCTCTTTTTATCATCTGATACAATGGAAAGAGCTTGGAATTTAATGTCCTAAGAATTAAGGCCCAAATCCCAGTTCTTCCACTAACTAGCTATATAGTACTGCTCAGGCAAGTGACTAAACTTTCCAGGCTTCTATTTCCTCATCTGTACAATTAGGGTAATACTACTTCCCTTACAGCATTATTGGGGATTAAATGAAATTAGGTATTTGAAATACATAAGCCAAAGTCTAGCCCATTGTGAGTATTCAATAAATGTCAGTGACATTATATTCTAATCTATCTCTAAACAAGAACTTTCCTGGGGGTGGGGTAAGACTTTGAATTTATTGGTTACCCTAAGGGATCAAAAAAATTAATTGGTTATTTTAAGAACTGCAAGAAATAAACAAAACTACCTGTTATACTATCATTTGATATATATTTTCAAAATAAACCATGTCAATCTAACTGATATGATCAGTATGGTAAACATGGTACAGAAAGAAACCTGAAAAAATATTTCTAATCTAGTTAGTCTTAAATTCTGTAATTTGTTTCCTAGATTATATATAGAAAACTCTTACCAAAACTACAATTCTAAGAACATCTACTACACTTTTATATTAAATACCTCTTAAGTGAAGGATGCCATTTAAAGTTTTTAAAAAGAAAAGGAAACTATACTGCATGAAGCAATATGGCTTAGAGTTCCCTCCCTCTCTTATTGCAATTTGAAAATAAAATTAATGTAGGGGTTGTTTTGTTTTGTTTAGGGATATACTTTTTGACAGCAGATACCCAATTATATTTTCATGGTCCACATCCAAGCACAGGGGCAGAAAATTATCATTAGTTCTCAAGCAAACTGATGAAAGTACCAAAAGATTAGAGAGAAAACAAATCTTTCACTTCTGCTTTCATAAATCTTTTATAACCTAAAAATCAGTAAGATCTGCTTAGTATCAAGTTTTAGGGTAAATAAAAAAATAATTCAACCAGATTATTCTTTATGTGTTCAATAACTTGAAATGCTGCCATCCTACTGTAGACTTTTGGAAATCAATACTAGAAATGAATCAGGCTGCAAGGGATTCATCTACTATAAGCTTCCTTCTGAATCCAGACAAAATAAGAAGAGTTATGTTATATACCGCTGGAAAAGTGTCATGTAACATTGATTTACTATGTTAGTGACAGCACTGAAAAAACAAATCAAACTACCCAAGAAAAAGCAAAAAGTGCACTCTACAAATGTCCTTTGGATAACATTATTAGCCCTGGGTAAAACCACAAGGCACAAAAGATATATTGAAAGCGGCCATGAATCTTGCTCAATTCATTTGACCTCTTAACATTTAAAACTATGAAAATTTTACTTTACTTCTATTTATCAGATATACTGTCACTATGGAATGCAATTCTCTTTATATTTATTAAAAACATGATTGAATCAATAAGTGTGACACAAACTATTAGAAAACTTATTCTTTTGAAACAATGTGGTTCATGTAATTTGAGCAATTTTTTTAAATATTTAAGAGAGAGAGAGAGTGTGTGTGTGTGTGTGTGTACATGTATAAGCAGGGGGAGTGAAAGAGAGAGAGGAAGAAACAGGCTGCCTTCTCAGCAGGGAGCCCAACATGGGGCTCCATCCCAGGACCCTGGGATCACCACCTCAGCCAAAGGCAGATGCTCAACTGACCGAGCCACCAGGCACACCTAAGCATCTTTAAGCAATGTTTTGAGAAGTCGAAGGGAATTCTCTTATTCCTCTAATAGGTAAAATATTAAATACATATAATATTTTCTATTTAGGTAATATAGAACAAATCATGATTTTCTTATGGTTAAGGGTAACATGTTCTGCTAGTTACCAACAGTGGCAACACAGGATTTTCACTAAAGCCAATTTAGTAGACATCCCATTATTCATCTTCTCTTTTTGTATCACCTTTAGGTTACTATTCCATTGTAATTTAATAAAAGTACATTAATAAAAAACATTCTTCTCCAAATAGCCACGTCTTTAATTTTACTCTGTGATGGTGTTATGGTTTCATATAATATAGGTTCTTCAGTTATCCGTGAATTCAAGACACATGGTATAATTAAAATTTACTTCAATATTAACCTAAGGTGAGTAAAAGGATTGGTATATGTAATTCAAGTAACAAAATACTCTCCCCCAATAAATGAAGTATATTTATGGCACAATGAAAATCAAATGAAATTTAATTAAATTGCTTCAGATTCAAAGCACATTTTCTTATTGTCATTTAAAAAATGGATATGTAGTTCTAAGAAGCTAACATTTGCCTAAAATATCCTTAAAAATCAGAAAGCTTATCCCCCCATTCCATAGTTTTGTCATATCTGCCATGCATGAAATATTTATGGTTACCTGAGTCTCACACAAAGATGAGTGGATAGCACCTCAGATTCAAGATTGTAGTCATTTTTCAGGGAAGAGTCACAACTCCCTAAGAATTTCTGCCTGGATTAAGAATAGTTTGTTTCATGGAACATCGATTTCTAAGCTTTTGAAAGAGCAATTTCACAATCCTGCCTGAGAAGGCATGACTATTGGCCCCCTTACAGAGACTAAGACCATGTGAGCAGGTATGGTGCCCAGTGGAAACTGTGATTTATCATGCTACTGTCAATAAACTACAGAAGAGTTTGGGCCAAACAAATAGGAAGCCATGGTGGAGGGCCATGGTGCAAGGAAGCCAAGTAACAGGGGAGCCAAGCGTGTGCTGGGCTAATTTAATTTTTTAAAGCTGTAACTCAGCCCACGCCTTAGGGACACAATTTCTTTCTGGCAACATTTTCTGTGAAGCTAAAACAGCTGCTTCACCTATCTCAAATCAGATACTGTGCTGTTTCAAGCAAATGTTTACCAAAAATAACAATTGTGAGGCATGCTTTTCCAGAAAATTTAGATTGAACTGATTATCATGCCCCTAAAGTTAGGGTTGATATAAACTATATTTTATAATAAAATTTTAATTCTGATATTTCTAGTAATGTGGAGAAATTAAGCAAAGGTCTAAAGATGCCTTAAAATATAAAAACATATTTAAATAACAATTTTAAAAATGATTATTATAAGGGTAATAGATTTATAAAATATGATTTAAATCCAATTTGGAATCATTTTAATCTTTTATAATATAGAAAATCTTTAAAGTTTTTAAAACAATTAATGAAAATTTAACAAACATTGTATTTTGCCTGATTTTCATTCTCCTAATAAAAAGAAAATTTCACAAGAATACCAGATTTGACCTCTTAAACACTGAGTATATTTTATATTTTCTTGTTTGGGTTTTTTGGCACATTGATTCAAGTCAAAACAAGAAACTGTTAAAGGACTAGCACTCATTTGAAATGAAACTTCCCCCATAAGACACTGAAAATACAACATATTTACCTATTCGCTATAGGACATAGAATTCAGTGCCATTCAATGCCATCAGGACCTCTTTTGTTTTGTTTTCCAGCTTTAAATGCCAGATCCTCATTCATAATTTATACTTTTAATCTTACAAAGATAGAATGAACATACTAAACAGGAAAAAGTGTGCATAACTTAGTATTTTTCTATGTATGTTAGTTGGAATCAATACTATGCATGCCCAAAGGACATTCGACAGCACGGTGTTAGAGGACTCTTATATGCCTCTGGAAGAGAAAGTCTACAAGACCTCAGCAGAAGCTGAAGGTCAGAATGTAAAGAAACCTATATCCAGGTCCAGAAGGTACATTAAAAAAAAAAAATGCTAGAAGGCAAATTCTCTAGCTTCTGGCTAAATTTAGTGAGATGTCACAGTCCAGATGAATCAAGTTTCAGGAAGTAGAATGAATGTCAAATGGCTTATCCCAAAGAGCAGCTTGTTCTTGGAGCAAGCTTAAGGCCATTTTGTTAAGAGATTTCGGGGAGGAAACAACCTGCAATTGTAACTCTTAAAAGCCTGCTAAAAATCATTTAAAAAATACATCTTTTAGACACATTGATTATATGAAATGACTGACTAGGCCTGCAGCAGCATCCTGAAAAACTTTTTGTTGTTAGAAAATTGTTTCAAGAGCAGAATAACTGAGAATAAGTCCATGTAGCTTTCTGAGCCAAAGTTAGCAGATGTCCTCTTATCTTAAATGTTACATGAAAAACAAGGCAAACAGAATAAAGCATATGGACTTGACAAAATTCAGAGTTGGGTTTAAATAGAAATATACAGTGGCCAGTTTTAAAGTTGTGAATATACCTTCCTTCCAAATAATGATATGACTGACAGCCATGTGCTTGCTTGGCCACAGACACCCAGCCAGTTATTACAGCACCTCTGGTGCTGCCAAGATGACTACTATGCTTCCAAATGCCAATGCCACAACTAACACGTTAGCATCATGCTTGCAATGCTCATATCATCCTACATTAGCTACACTGATGTTCCATCTGTCAGAGACATATCTGGCACTTGAATAATAAATGATACTATATTAGCATGACTTAACAAAACAACAATTAATAGCACCATCTGTTTATTAAAAGCAAGGATATTTGTCTAAACCTTGGCAAAATCTTGCTTTGTGAACAAATATTTTCTCTTGGTGAACTGGGTCAAAAATATTACAACAATTTCTATCTAAAACAAATCCTTTTAGAAGGACAGCATATCAAATATGATGTTGCTCTCCACTATATTCTGGAAATGTCTCAACAACTTAATTCTATTTGGTGGGAGATTACAAGTTATGTTCATAGAAGCAAAAATTAAAAATGATGACTATAGAAACAAAACATAGTTATGATTATCCACACATGGGATATATGCATTAAACACTGTGCTAAAAGTCATGAGATATCTGAACTCCTTAGGGACATAAGATAGAATCTTCCAATGAAAATTAAATAACTGAAGTGAACATAAAAATAACTTCTGCAAAAACTCCTTTCCCTAACTACAACCATATACATATTGTTAAAGAACATACAGAAAGAAACTAGAAAGAAAACAACAACAACAACAACAAAACAAAGAAAGAAACCAGAAAGCAAAATCCACAGTGAATAAATGGGGTAAGTGGAAATGGGAGAAGTCAGATATCTATGGAGATATGATTTAAGAAACTTAAAAATTTTGATCACTTTTTATGTAGTATATATAAAGCAAGCAAATATGCTGATTTATAAGTGTTATTACAAAGAATCTGTACTTATTTTCAATGTAGAATGATCTATATATAATTCCATGGTAATATAAAGTGATTAGCTTTTTTGAGAAAATTAACATATAACCGCCATTCTACTTTAAATTTTAAATTCACACTTTTTAAAATGTGTGAACTTATTATTCTTGTGAACATTAAAGTCACCAGCTAAACTGAGCACCAAAATCAGTCTTCCTCAATTTATAACAATTGATTACTAAATGAGGGCATTTATAGATTGCTCACCAAACCAATTAGTTTTATAGTTATTCTTCTCGATTTCAAATCTCAAACAAGGTACACTGAGATATTATTATTAATAAGAAAAAATTATTAAGCATTTACTAAGTATAAGAGATTGGTCTAATTTCCTTTGCATTTAATTCTCAAGACTCTTTGAAATAAGCATCGTTCTTTAATTTTGCCTATGAGGATTTGAGAGACAAAGCCCAGAAAATGGTCTTGAGTTACAGTTATGAAGAAGCAGGACCAGCCCCTGGGAATCTGGATACAAAGCCTGCATTCCCCCCTCAATGAATAAACCTATTTCCTTAAATGTTTGAAAACAGCTGTAGATATGGTCTGATAAATTATATGTACAGGGGGATTATTCCCATTCAGCTGATACCCACCTAGAGATTCCTACTTCCTGTCATCACAGTGCACCAAAATTTGGATACACATAAAATTTAATTTAATTTTATACTAGTAATTCTTAAATCATGTCCTTCAGTAGGGTGCTTAGGTTAAAATAGGTATTCAGGTATTTATGAAACAACAAACCTTTCAAATTTGTTCAGTTTGATAACAATTTAAATGAATTTTGAACTTAAATGTTTTAATTTCTGTATCACTTTTATTTTTATTTTTTAAAAGATTTTATTTACTTGAAAGAGAGAGAACACAAGGAAGGAGAGGGAGAAGCAGACTACCAGCTGAGCAGACAGCCCGATGCAATGCAAGGCTTGATCCTAGGACCCCAGATCATGACCTGAGCCAAAGGCAGATGCCTAACCAGCTGAGCCAACCAGGAACCCCTATGTATATCACTTTTAGACTTCACTTGCATGAACTGGCTTTTTATAATTTAAAAACAAATTGGAATTCTACTTTTAGCAAATAATGTATCAGCTACCCTACAGATCTTTTGTTCTCTGAAAATTAAATAAGCACTTTCTTTATATTCTGTCAAGTCATTAATAAATGTGTAAAATAGTATAAAATCAGTAATGAAATCCAGTATCATAACCTCAGGCTCCTCTCCCCAGGTTTAAAACAATCCATTCATCAATGCTGTAGAAATAATTATTTAATCAGCAACTACTACACATAAAATGAACAATCACCTATGTCCCTAGAATGAAATAATACTAATTGCTTCCTGGATCACACAATCTAATAAAGATATAAATAAAATCATGTCAGCATTATGTGAATTTACATGTGCTGTTTGCCTTTTAGCTGTCATTTTCCTTTCAAAGTGCTACCACATCATTTATTATATCAGCTGTTCTAAAATTTTGTCACTAGTAAACATTTACATGATAATTCAGGAAGTTTTATAATCCACTTTTTCACTGTTTTATATACTAAATATCATCTGTTGTACTTCTGTCAATTTCTCATAACCTAAGCATGCCTAAGCCCTGTAGCTTTCTCTGGTTCCTCTTTTATTTAATATCATAAATAATTATGACAAATATCACATTCAATAGCAGTGTCTAATAATCTCTCTTATTTGGATTACAGAGTAAGGAAAATTAAACATCTTGATCCAAGTCTTCATCCAAATATGCAAGCCTAACTGCATAAGTTATCATCTTTCCATTTCTTCTGGAAGTCATAATAATTAAAAATAAATGGAGAAAAATACAAATTACATGTCCAGCTGACATGTTATCTAGATTTCACATTTTAGGCAGTATTTGCAAAAGCAAATTGTGCAAAACTGCCTTTTTAATAAAAATTGGGCCAAGAAGAACAACCCCTCCATGAAGAGCAAAACTATCCTTTATTTACAAGAACATATGCAGAAAGAGAAGCCTTGGAGAATATATAACTGGGCAGATACTGACAGGTAAAAGAAAATTTGTAGAAATCCAGCTTGCTTGAGGGATGAATCCAGCACTGCATTGGAAAGAGAGACAGAGGAGTTTGGATAGAGAGAAGAGGGAAGAACTCTCCAGAAACACCCCTCCCCCAAGGCAATACTGCACCAATACTAAGCTGTCTTGTGGCAGAAGGGACAATCTCCTATGGGGAAAATAGAAAGTGCCAACCTCTCAGGTATTAAAGGAATAGATTTCCTGCCAACTGCTTCAGGACTTTGGTAGGAAGTCTTCCCACAAGTATCTAGGAATATCCCACTCAAGGATATCTCCACCAGGTTCATGGGCACCCTTAAACCTACACCTCCCCCATTTTGCTGCTGGCTTCTTGTGCACACTCCCTAATTTATTCACAAAAGCAATTTCTGCTCTACAGTGGACATGCCCAAAGAATAGGACAAAGTGGTTGGGTAAGGGGGAAAACACAAACTTGAGCTATAGTACCACCTCTGAAACATAAAAGTAAGGCTTCTAAAAGCCAGTCTGTTGAATTGTAAGAACCAAAGAACACATAAAAGTTTTTCCATTGAGGAGGTATCTGCTACTCCCAATGTGAAAACAGAAGTGTATACCTACAAACAATATGAAAATGGTCAAGAAAATACCACAAAAAGAAAATTCTCCAGCAACTAAATTCAAAAGCCCTGAATGTTAAGATCTAACTGACAAAGATTTTAAAATAGTTGTTACAAAGAAATGCAGTGAGGTCAAGAAAACATGGAAAGACAGCTCAATGAAAACTGAGATAAAATTAATAAACAAGAGTTCTTCACCTAAGAAATTATAAGAAAGAACCAAATAGAAATTCTGGAATTGAAATATTCAATAAAGAGATGAAGAATGTAATAAAAAGAATTGGTAACAGGACAGACCAAATGGAAAAAAGAATAAGTGACTTGGGGAATAGGAATATAGAAATAATACATTTAGAAGAGGATTGGGAACTATGATTTTAAAAAATTGAAGAAAGCCTCTGAGAGCTATCAGATTTTATCATAAAGGCAAATATTTAAATAACTGGTACTCCAGAGTGACAAGAAAGGGAGATGGGGACAAACGGTTTACTCAAAAATAAATAAATAAAAGAGGAGAAGTTCCCAAACCTGGGGAAGGACTTGAAAACACAACTCCATAGGAGCGCCTGGGTTTCTCAGTGGTTGAATGTCTGCCTTCAGCCCAGGTCATGATCCCAGGGACCTGGGAACGAGCCCCACATTGGGCTCCCCGTTCAATGGGGAGTCCGCTTTTCCCTCTGCCGCTGGCCCCGCTTGTGCTCTCTCACTCTCACTCCAGGCACTCTCTCAAATAAATAAATAAATAAATAAATAAATAAATTTAAAAAAAAAAGAAAAAGAAAAAAAGAAAATACAACCCCACAAAGCTAATAGTACAATCTATTATTTCAATGCCAAAGATGATCTCCAACACACAGTACAATGAATCTATCAAAAATCAATGGTAAAGAATCCCAAGCAGCAGTGGAAAAAAGAAAGTAACCTAGAAAGGAACCTCTATTAGATTATGAGCACATTTCTCAGCAGTAACTTTACATGCCAGGAGAGAATGGAAAAATATATTCAGTGTTGAAAGATAAAAATTGCCAATTAAGAATGTTTTCCCCAGCAAAGTTATACTTTAGATATGTTGTAGGAGAAATAAAAGTTTTCCCAAACAAAAGTTAAGGATGTTCACTACCATTAGACCAGACTTGCAAGAAATGTTAAAAAAGAGTTTTTCAGACTGAAATGAAAGAACACTCGTTATATGAAAATGTATGAACGTACACAACACACTGTTAGAGGTGAAAAATAGACAATTAGAAAGCTATTAGGCTGGTGTTTAACCATTTAACTAACGTAAAGGTTAAAGGCAAAAAACACTAAAGATAACTATAGCTACTATAATTTGTTAATGAATACACATCACAAAAGAAGGTAAATTGTGACATCAAAAAATATAAAAGGGGAGGAGTAAAGGATGGCACTTTTATAGGTGAACAAAGATAAGTTGCTATCAGCATAAAATAGACTGCTATATCTATGGTGTAGTTAAGCCACAAAGCAAAGATGGTAACCACAAAGCAACATTCTAGTGTAGATTCACAAAACATTTAAAAAAAGAAAGAGAAAAAAGGGAAACAGAGCATACCACCATAAAAAACCACTAATTTAAAATAACGGGCAGAAACAGAAGGGAAAAGAAACAATGGAATTACAAAACAACCAGAAAGCAATCAATAAGATGGCAGGATTAAGTCCTTATATATCAATAAATCACTCTAAATGTAGATGGACTGAATTTAGTGAACAAAAGACACAGAACAGCTGGATAGCTTAAAACAAAACAAAACAAAACAAAAATCTATGTGCTGCTTAAAAGAGACTCATTTAAAGTCACATAGGCTCAAAGTGAAGGGATGGAAGAAGATATTCTATGCAAATGGAAACAAAAAGAAAGTGAAGATAGCCATACTTACATCAGACAAAATAGAATTTATCAAAAGCAGTAACGAGAAATGAAAAATTTCACTATAAAATGATAAATCGGTCAATACATTAAGATGATATAACAATTGTAAAGGTATCCACACCAGACACTGGAACACCTAAATGTATTAGGCAAATACTAACAGCTCTAAAGGGAGAAATAAACAATAGCAGGGGACTTCAATGGGTGAATTGTGCTGCAAAGTACAGATCATCCAGACAAAAAAATTAGTAAGGAAACTTAGAATTGAACCGTATTTTAGACCAAATGGATTTAACACACACACACACACAATATATATATACACATATATATATACACATATACACACATACACACATATATATATATACACACACACACACACACATATATATAATGTTCCATCCAAGAACAGGACACATATTCTTCCCAAGTACACACACGCATTGTCCAGGATATAAGCATAACAATTTTTAGCAAATTTATGAAGATTAAAATTATATCAACTATTTTTTTCTGAATATAATGGTGTGAAACTAGAAAAAAAGAAAAGCTGGAAAATCCTAAATTTGCACAAGCACATTTCTGAATAAGCAACAGGTCAAAAAAGAAATCAAGTGGGAAATATAAAAAAATTTCAAACAAATGAGAACAGAAACACAGTGCACCAAATCCTATGTAATGTTGAAAAAGCCGTACTAAAAGGACAGTTTATAGCAATAAATGCATATATTAAGAAATTAGAAAACTCTCAGACAACATAATACTGCAAAGAACTAACACAAAAAAATTAAAAAACAAAACTCAGCCCAAAGTTAGCAGAAGGTTAGAAATGATTAAAATCAGAGTAGAAATAAATGAACTAGAGAGGGGAAAAAATAGAAAGGATCAATAAAACTAGAGCTGGTTTTTCAGAAAGATACAACTGGCACACCTTTAGCTAGCCTAATGAAAAGAGGATTGAAATAAAATTAGAAATGAAAGGAGACATTACAACTCCATTAATATTACAGAAATGCATCAGATCATAAGGTAATACTATGAAAAATTATGTACCAATGAATTAGATGACCTAGAAGAAACTAAAAAGTCTGTAGAAATACATGACCTACCAAGATTGATTCAGGGAAAAAAAAATTGAAAAATCAGAACATACCAGTAACAAAGAAATTGAATTCATAATCAAAAACTTCCCAACACAGAAAGCCCCAGGACCAGATAGCTTCACTGGCAATTTATACCAAAGAGTTAAAGAAGAATTAACACCAATGCATTTCAAACTCCTCCAAAAAATTGAAGAGAAGGGAACACATCCAAACTTACTTTAAGAAGCCAGGATTACCCTGATATCAAAGCAACACTAAAAAAAAACAAAACAAAAAAACAACACACACACACCACACACACCACACACACACACACACACACACACCACTATAGAATGATATCCCTGATAAATCTGTTATAGCATGGGGACAGGACCTGTGGGCAGAACGAGCTGCCTTCTAAATGAATTTTTTTTAAGATTTTATTTATTTGAGAGAGAGAGAGAAAGATAGAGAATATAGAGGGAAAGTGAGAGGGAGAAGCAGACTCCCCATCAAGCAGAGAGCCCAACACAGGGCTCAATCCTAGGACGCTAGGATTATGACATAAGCCAAAGACAGTTGCTTAACTAAGCCATTCAATCACCCCAAGAGCTGCCTTTTATAGAAGCAAAAATTTGACAGTATAATAACACTCAATTCAAGACCACGTAAAAAGGATTATACACCTTGACCAAGTGGGATTTATTTCAAAAATGCAAGGATGTGGTTATACATCTGCAAATAAATGTAATACATCAATGACATAATAAAAAAAACAATTACACATCATCTCAATAGAAGCAGAAAAAATATTTGAAAAAAAAAATACATTGTCTCATGATAAAAGTCCCTTTAACAGATTTGGTATAAAAGGAGCATACCTCAGGATAATAAAGGCCATTTATGACAAACCCACAATTAACAGTATACTCAATGGTGAAAAATTGAAAGCTTTCCTGGCAAGATCAAGAACAAGACAAGGATGTCCACTCTCACCACTCTTAAAATACAATACTGGAAGTCCTAGCCAGAGCAAGTAAAGTTGCAAGTAAATTGCAAGTAAAAACTGTTAGAACTAATCAAAGTTAGTAAAGTTGCAATGCAAAAAGTTGCATTTTTATATTGATAAAAATCAATATCCAAAAATTGATCACATTTCTATAGACTAATAAGGAAACATCTGAAAAAGAAAAACTATTTCATTCGCACCAGCATCAGAAACAAAATACCTTGGAAAAAGTTAACCAAGTTAGTAAGAGAGCCATACAATGAAAACTAGAAGAATTTGTTGAAAGAAAGCCAAGAAGATACAAATGGAAAGACATCCTATGCTCATGGATCAGAATAATTAATATTGTTAAAATGTCTACACTAACTCACCATGTATAGATTCAACACAATGCCTACCAAGATTCCAATGGTATTTTACACAGGAAAAGAAAAAAAATTCAAAATTTGTGTAGAACCACAAAAGACCCCAAATAGACAAAGCAATCCTGAGAGAGAAAAAGCCAGAGGCATCACACTTCTGATTTCAATCCTACGAAGCTACAGTATTTTAAAAAGTATGGTAATGGCATAAAAACAGACATGGAGCAATGGAGCAGAATAGAGAGCCAAGAATTAATCCCTTGCATGTATGGTCAACTAATATTTGACAAAGGAGTCAAAACATCCAATGGGGAAAGAATGGTCTCTTCAACAAATGGTGCTGGCCAAATAGGAGAAACACAGGCAGGAACTGGACCCCTATCTTACACCACTCACAAAAGTTATCTTGAAATGGACCAAAGACAGACCTAAAATTTAAAACTCATTAAGAAGTTCCTTGACATTGTTCCTGACAATGATTTTTTGTGTATGACACCAAAAGCACAAACAACAAAAACAACAAACAAGTGGGACTATATCAAATGTCAAAATTGCACAGCAGAAAAAAACTATGAAAAGGTAACCTAAAGAATGTGACAAAATATTTGCCAACCACCTATAAGACCATGGGTTAATATTCAAAATATATAAAGAATTCACACAACATATTAAGGGGAAAAAAAAAAACAGTCCAACTTAAAAATGGGCAGAGCTAAATAGACATTTTTCCAAAGATCCATCCAAATGGCCAACAGGTATATGAAAAGATTCTCAACATCACTAATCAATAGGGAAGTGCAAATCACAGCCACAGGGAGATTATCACCTCACATCTATTAGAATGGCTATTATCAGGAAGACAAAATATAACAAGTGATGAGGTGGATGTGGAGAAAAGGTAACCATTTTATATGGTTGGTGGGAATGTAAATTGGTTCTGACACTATGGAAAACAATACCAGTTTCCTCAAAAATTAAAAATTGAACTACCATATGACCCAGCAATTCCACTTCTGGGTTTATAACCAAAGGAAATGAAAACAGGATATCAAACAGATATGTGCACTCCCATGTATATTGTGGCATTATTCACAATAGTCAAGATAAGGGAAACAACCTAAATGCCCATATACAGATAAACTGTGATATGTATGTATGTGTAAACACACATATATACACACAGTGGAATATTATTCAGTCAGGACAAAGGACATCTTGCCATTTGTAATATGGCTCACTCTTGGGAAATTATGCCAAGTAAGGTAAGTCAGAGAAAGACAAACCCTCTATGATATTACTTATATATGTGATTTAAAGGAGTCAAACTCAGAAAAAAAAGAGTAAAATGGAGGTTATCAGGGGATGGGGATGGAAAGATAGGATGGATATCATTTAAGGGTACAGACTTACAACAAGTAGTAAATAAGTCCTAGAGATCTGATGCACAGTATAGTGAATATAAATGACAATATTATATTATAAGCATCGAACTTCTTAGGAGACTAGATCTTAATTATTCCAATCACTAGGAAAAAAATCATAATTATGTGATATAATAGATGTGCTAATTGTTGTGACAATGGCAATCATGTTATGATATAAAAATGTATCAAATCAACACGTTGTATACCTTAAATTTACACAAAGTTATATGTCAATTTTACAAGTACAATGGTAATATACAAGATATTTTCCATAACACCTTTATTGAGATATAATTGACATACCATACAAATGACCTATCCAGTTTAATGAGGTTTTATTTACAAAGTTGTGCATTCATCATCACAATCAGATTTATACATTTTTATTACCTCATAAGAAACTCTGAACCCATTAGCAGTCACTCCCCCTTTCTCTCTCTGGGGAAATAACTAGGGAAATTGCTAATTTACTCTGCTTTTGGATTTGTTTATTTTTGACATTTTACATAAATGAAATCATATGGTATATGGTCCTTTGTGACTGACTTCTTTCACTTAGCATATTGATTTCAAGACTTACTCCTATTGTAGCACGTACCAGTATAATTTTAAAAATTGAATAATATTGCATCATATAGATATATTTTATTTACCCATTCATCAGTTGATGGACATTTGGGCTGTTTCCATTTTAGGGCAAAATACAAGATCTTAATTTACTTTTCTCTATACATAAATAAGTTTATGAAAAATTTTAAATGCACAGAAGACTTAAAATTATTAATTCAGATATAGATGAACAGCTGCATCTTTAAAACAATGAAGGCACTCTTAAAATGCCAATAGAGTTTTCACAATGGACTGTAAGGTCACAAAATTACTGTCAGTAATTTAGTAAGTATTAATGAAATATAGAGATATATGTTTCTACTGCAAGGACACTTGAACTTCAAAAATGAAATGTCTTTTTCTTCTATTAAAAATATATTGCCATATATTCCTTGAATTAAAGACAATAAAAGTTGAAAATACAAGTAAAACCACAAACAATATATACCAAAACTATGTGATAAGATAAAGTGCTGTTCAGAGGAAAATGGAATCAAAGTTATAGAACTGATGCTAATATTTATGAATGGCATCAACTAAGTTAAGTGTCTCACTAAAAGACAGGGAAACTAATACCAAAGCAAACAGTAGGAAAGCAAAACATAGAATTAATAAAGTTAAAATTCGACATTGTTATCAAAAACAAAAAAGAACTAGAAATCTAAATAAAGAATTCCAAAAGAACAAAACAATTCCAGTAATTTTAGCATTTAAGAAATTTTAAATGATAAACTATTTCAATTTAAAAAGTAATGGGAAAAGTGGAGAGAGCTTGGGAAGATCTTGAGCTCTCCCCATTCAACATTTATAACTAAATACCATCTACACCCAAGTCAATAAACAAGAGACCCATCCAAAAACTGCCAGAACAAACTCCACAACTCAACACAGAGAAGACACTGCATCTGAAAGCTTAGGAAGGTCAGAAAAGCAGAGGGAGGCTGCCTGCAGGAGGGAGGGAGCTGCACACACAAAGACAGCAGAGAAATGAACTCCTCTCACCAGGGAGCTCACAGGGCTAGACTAATCCCCATAAAGTTTGGATTTAAAATCCAGAGGTGCTGAATTCCATCAGTTTTTAATACCAGTGGGACTTGGAGCCTGGAGCCTTAAAAGTCAGCCTTCTCAGCACTGGGCTAGTGGGGAGGGCAAGTGATAGCTGGGTTGCCACCCTTAAAAAGACAGCAGCCTGCACAGAGAGGCAACATAAAAACAGCAGTTTACACAATGGCAAGGGCAAACAGGAGACAGATCTGTTCATATTGATTATGGAGCATGTTGGGGGACTTAACCAAAACTAGGGAACTGGCAGGACCATTTTTCTCCCTTGCCCCTAAGCATAAACACAGAGCCACCTGCAGAAGCAGCACTGCACAGACTTGCCACCTAACCTGCTAGCAGTGTGCCCTGCCCAGAAGTTCTCCTGAGGACTCACACACTCCAAGCAAGCCCAGGGCCAGCACTCCAGGTGAACTTTATTAAAGCCATGCACAACCCCCAGCTACCACAGTGCACAGTCCTCCAGCCACTACACCATTTAGGGGATCTGACATAGGACTAGTGTGGGCCAGGGCAGATTTTGCTTATACTGCTGCCCCACTCCCAACATCCCCAGTGGGCACACCCCCTCAGAGCTGACAGGCCTGGGTGTCATTAACACCACAAAGAGCAAGCACAGCCAACAATAGTCAGTGCAGTTGACTGCTCTGAAAGGAAAAGTGACTCAGACAACAGTAGGGCATAAACACCACACATAAGATATTCCTGACTGCCCTGAAAGGATAAGTGACTCAGACACAACAGCAGGGCATATGCAACACACATAAGATACCTGAAGTGCGGGGTTCTGGTGAACAGGGACACTGCACTGCAGGGCACTCCAGTACCTCTTCTTCGTAAAGTCACTGCTTTCAAAAGCAGAAGACATAGCTGACTCTCTTAACACAAACACAGAGTCAGACGACATGAGGAGACAGAAATTTATCCTAAATGAAAGAACAGGGCAAGTCCACTGTCAGAAATCTAAACAAAACAGATATAAGCAACATGCCTGATAGAGAATTTAAGGCAATTAAAATAAAGATACTCACTGGACTTGAGAAAAGAGTGGAAGACATGAGTAGGACCCTTAACACAGAGATAAAGGGCTCACTAAATGAAATGAGATACACACATGATGGAATGAAGAGCATGATGGAAGAAGCAAAGGAACAAATTAGTCACATAGATGAGAGTAATGGAAAGTAATCAAGCTGAACAAAAGAGAGAAAAAATGAGAATAGACTTAGAGGACTCAGTGACTCCAACATTTGTATTATAAGAGTTCTAGAAGAAGAGAGCAAAAAAGGGGGCAGAAAATATATTTGAAGAAATAATAGATGAAAACTTCCCTAATCTGGGGAAGGAAACAGGTATGTAGAACCAGGAGGCAAAGAACTTCCATCAAAATAAAAAAGTAGATGCACACCAAGACATAGTATGATTAAATTTACAAAATATAGTGATAAAAAAAAATCTTAAAAGCAGCAAGACAAAAGTAGTCCCTAACTTAGAAGGGAAGACAAATATGATTAGCAGCAGATCTCTCCACAGAAATTTGGCAGGCCAGAGAGAGTAGCATGATATATTCAAAGTACTGAATAGGAAAAATCTGCAGTCAGGAATATTCTATCCAGCAGCACTATCATACAGAATAGAAGAAGAGATAAGTTTCCAAGACAAACCGAATGTAATGGAGTTCATGACCACTAAATCAGCCCTGTGAGAAATATTAAAGGGGATTTTGAGTGGAAAGGAGAGACCAAAGTGACACTATAAAGGTAGAAGACACAAAAGCAGAATAAAGGAATATTTATATATAAAAAAAAGTCAAAGAACTCACACATAAAAAAGGATATAAAATATAACATATACCTAAAAGGTGGGGAGGAGAGGAGAAAAGAATGTGTTCAAACTAAAACAACCATCATCTTAATATAGACTGCTATATGCATAAAAGGTTATATACAAACCTCATGGTAACCATATATCAAAAACCACTAATAAACATGCAAATAATAAAGATAAAGAACTCCAAACCTATCATTAAAGTAAATCAGCAAAACATGAAAAAGAAAAATCAGAAAAAATCTTTCAAAAACAACCACAAAACAAAATGGCAATAAATACATATCATTAATAACTTTGAATGTAAAGGGACTAAGTGCTCCAATCAAAAGACATAGGGTGACAGAGTGGGTTAAAAACAAGACCTATCAAAAAAAAAAAAAAAAAAAAAAAAAAAAGACCTATCTATATGCTACTACAAAAGACTCAAATTTAGACCTAAAGACACCTATAGATTGAAAGTGAGAGGATGGAAAAATATCTATTATGTAAATGGATGTCAAAAGAAAGCCAGAATAGCAATATTTATATGGAACAAAATAGACTTTAAAACAAAGACTGTAACAAGAGGCAAAGAAGGACTCTGTGTGATAATAAAGGGGTAATTTCAACAAGAAGATATAATATCTGTAAATATTTATACATCCAACATAGGAGCACCCAAATACATAAAGCAGATAATAACAAACATAAAGGTACTAATCAATAATACAATAGCAGGGGACTATAACAACACACATACATCTATGGACATATCATCCAAACAGAAAATCAACAAGGAAACAGTGGCTTTGAATGACACATTGGACCAGATAGTTTTAACAGATATATTCAGAACATTCCAGCCCCAAACAGCAGAAAATACATTATTTTCAAGTACACATGGAGTATACTCCAGAATGGATCATATATTAGCCCATAAAACAAGCCTCAACAAATTCAAGAATATCTAAGTCCCACCATGCATTTTTCTGACCTCAAAGCTATGAAACTAGAAAGCAACAGGAAAAATTCTGGAGACCACAAATACATGGAGATTAACCAACTTGCTACTAAACAATGAATGTGTCAACCAGTAAATGAAAGACTAAAAAATTACACAGAAACACATGAAAATGAAAACAACAACCCAAAACCTTGGGATGCAGTACAAGTGGTTATAAGAGGGAAGTTTATAGCAATAACAGACGTACTTAAAGAAAAAAGAAAAATCTCAAATAAAAAAACTGAACCTTACACCTAAAGGAGCTAGAAGGTGAACAACAAATAAAACATGATACAAGCAGAAGGAAAGAAATAATAAAGATTAGAGCAGAAATACATGATATAGAAACTAAAAAAATAGAACAGGTGAATAAAACCAGGAGCTGGTCCTTGGGGAAAAAAAATAAGATTGATATACCTTTATCCAGACTTACCAAGAAGAAAAGAGAAATGACCCAAATAAGTAAAACCACAAATGAGAGAGGAGAAACAACAACCAATACCACAGAAATACAAACATAGGAGAATTTTTGCAAAACTATATGCCAACGAACTGGATAAATGGATAAATTCCTAGAAATGTAGAAACTACCAAAACTGAAAGAGGAAGAAAACAGAAAATTTGAACAGACTGATAACCAAAGAAACTGAATCAGTAATTAAAAATCTCCCACCACCGTCCCCCCCAAAAAAGTCCAGGACCAGATGGTTTCCCAGGGGAATTCTACCAAACAAACATTTAAATAGAATTAATACCTATTCTTCTCAACTTATACCAAAAAATAGAAAAGGAAAAGTTTCCAAATTCATGCTATGAGGCTGGCATTACCCTGATACTGAAAACAGATAAAGGCACTACAAAAAAGAATGACAGGCCAGGGGCACCTGGGTGGCTCAGTCAGTTAAGCCACTGACTCTTGATCTCAGGGTCGTGAGTTCTAGCCCCATGGAGCCTACTTTAAAAAGAATGACAGGCCAATATCTCTGATGAACTTAGATGCAAAAATCCTCAATAACATATCAGCAAACCAAACCCAACAATACATTAAAAAAAAAAATCATTCACCACAATCAAGTGAAATGTATCCCTGGGTTGCAAAAGTCATTCAATATATGTAAATCAAGCAGTATGATACATCACATCAATGAGAAAAAGGATAAAAATCATATGATCATTTTAATAGGCACAGAAAAAACATTTGACAAAGTACAACATCTATTAAAAATAAAAAACACTCAACAAAGTAGGCTTAGAAGGAACATACCTCAACATATTAAAGGCCATAGATGAAAAACCCACAGCTAACATCATACTCAATGGGGGAAAACTTAGAGCTTTTCCTTTAAGGTCAAGAACAAAACAAGGATATCCAATTCACCACTTCTATTCAACATAGTACTGGAAGTCATGACCACAGTAGTCAGACAACAAAAAGAAAGAAAAGGGATCCAAATAAGCAAGGAAGAAGTCAACGTTTCACTATCTGCAGAGGACATGATATAGAAAACCTGAAAGACTCCACCAAAAAACGGCTAGAACTGATACACAAATTGAGTAAAGGTACAGGATTAAAAAAAAAAATCGATGTACAGAAATCTTCTGCATTTCTATACACCAATAATGAACAGTAGAAAGAGAAATTAAGAAAACAATCCCATTTACAATGGTACCAAAATAAGATACCTAATATACCTATACTCTGAAAACTATAAAATACTGATGAAAGAAATTGAAGACAACACAAACAAATAGAAAGAAATTCCATGTTCATTGTTTGGAAGAATATTATTAAAATGTCTCTACTACCCAAAGAATTCTACATATTTAATGCAATCCCTATCAAAATACCAACAGCCTCTTATAGAACTAGAAGAACAATTCTAAAATGTGTATAGAACCACAAAAGACCCCAAACAGCCAAAGAACCTTGGAAAAGAATAGAAAAGCCAGAGGCATGACAGTTCTGAACTTCAAGTTACATTACAATGCTGTAGTAATCAAAACAGTATGGTACTGGCACAAAAATAGATACATAGATCATTGGAACAGAATAGAAAACTTAGAAATAAACCCACAATTATATGGCTGATTAATCTTTGACAAAACAGGAAAAATACGCAATGGGAAAACAACTGTCTCTTCAACAAATGGTGTTGGGAAAATAGCAACATGAGGAAGAATGAAATTGGACCACTTTCCTACACTATACACAAAATAAACTCAACATGGATTAAAGACCTAAATGTGAGCCCTGAAACTATAAAAATCCTGGAGAACATAAGCAGTAACCTCTTTGACATAGCTGTAGCAAATTTTTTCTAGATATGTCTTCTGAGGCAAGGGGAACAAAAGCAAAAATATACTATTGGGACTTAACCAAAATAAAAAGCTTCTGCAAAGTGAAGGGAAAAAAATATCAACAAAACTGAAAGACAACCTACAGAATGGGAGAGGATATCTGCAAATGACATGTTCAATAAAAGGTACTATTGTATCCAAAATCTGTAGATAACTGATTAAGCCCAACACCCAAAAAACAAATAATCCAATTGAAAAATAAGAAGAAGACATGAGCAGACATTTCTCCAAAGAAGACCTACAGATGGCCAACAGACATGAGAAGATGATCAACACCACTCCTCATCAGGGAAATGCAAATCGAAACTGCAATGAGGGGCACGTGGGTGGCTCAGTCGGTTAAGTGGCTGACTTCAGCTCAGGTCATGATCTCAGGGTCTTGGGATGGAGCCTCACATTGGGCTCCCTGCTAGCAGGGAGTCTGCTTCTCCCTCTCCCTCTGCCCCTACCCCCTGCATGTGCTCACATGTGTGCACGAGCACACTCTCTCTTCAAAATAAAAATTAAAAAAACAAAACTACAATGAGATACCACATCACACCTGTCAGAAGGGCTGAAATCAAAAACACAGAAGAAATGACCAAGTGTTTGCAAGGAAGTGAGAAAAAGGAACCATCATGCACAGGTGGTGGGAAATCAAACTGTTGCAGCCACTGTGGAAAACCGTATAGGGGTTCCCCAAAATGTTAAAAATAGAACTACCTTATGATCCAGCAATTGCACTACTGGATATTGACCCAAAGAACACAAAAAATACTAATTCAAAGGAATATGTGCACCCCTATGTCTATAGCAGCATTATTTACAATAGCCAAGACACAGAAGCAGCCCCAAATGTCCATCAATTGATGAATGGATAAAGATGATGTGATATATATATATAATGGAATATTATTCAGTCACAGTGAGAGTGAGATCTTGACATTTCCAATGGCATGGATGGAACTAGAAAGTATTATGCTAAGTAAAATAAGGCAGTCAGAGAAAGGCAAATAGGTCTGAATAAGGTCTATTTCACTGGCTTGTGGAATTTAAGAAACAAAACAAACCAGCAAAGGGGAAAAGAGAGAGAGAGAGAGAAACCAAGAAACAGACTCTTAACTATAGAGAACTGATGGTTACCAGAGGGAGTTGGGTGGGGGATGAGTTAAATAGGTCATGGGGATTAAAGAGTGCACTTGTCATGATGAGCACTGGGTAATGCATGCAATTGTTGAATCACTATACTGTACACCCAAAACTAGTATAACATTGTATAATAACTGGAATTAAAAAGAAAACTTTTAAAAAATGGGAAAAGTATGCAAAAATGCAAAAAAAAGAATGATAAGCACAAAACAGAAGAATTGAGTCAACTTTTATAATTAGAAAAGAAATTTTTTAAATAAAATATTGGGAAAATTTGTAGGAAAATACAGTTTACCTAAGGATAATTCAGAAATGAGGAACCATCTACAAAGATAACTTTCCATAGATGGAATATAGAATTTGTCAATAAATAAATTTTTAAATTGAACTTAATATAGTTAGATGGTGTGCAGAGGAATACTACCAAATGTTTAAATATAACTAAGTAATCATAAAAAGATTGTTCTAACTATAGCTCTCTCTCTCTCTCACACACACACACAATTTATTCATGAAGAGTTCAAAAAATATTAAGTAAAATATTAGTGTACTGGAAAAGGTTAGGTGTGCTCCATTTCGTTTTATTTATACCCTCCAAAACTGTCCCCATTGTGGGGAGAAAAATCCAAGACTACAAAAAGGAGTTGATAGTTTTGAAATACATTTCTAGGCCCAAGACGCAGTGGCTCCTGTTCTGGGTGCTTTGTCAGCAAATGGAACTTAGAATTTACTTTCGTGTTGCTGTAAATGCTCTGCTTGACCAGGAGCGCACTATGTACAGCCAGCCAATTCCCAAATGCAAAGCCCGTTTATATTTAATTTCCTTCTTCTTTTGCACTCCCAGAAAAGTTGTCTACATGACCCCAACTCATCAGATATTTTCCATTTTTCTCATGTCCTTTATTCTTTATACTATTAAAGCTTCCTGCCTTTTGCCCCATTTTCCAGTTCTCCCAAAGTAAACTGTCCACTTCATGAAGTTTGTATCAACAAATAAAAGTTTGTTTACATCACCTAAATTGTCTTTAACAATTTTTCAACAATAGCCAACACGAACATTCATTTTTCAGTGATGATACTCACTCACTGAATGCTCCAGCCCACAAACACTTGTTTTTCTGAATCTAAAGACCTCCAGGATAGTACTACTTCTGGAGAGTTTTTTTCACTTGGCACCCTTGCATTCCAAAAGGTAAACGGATACTTGATTTCTATGGCAGTAAGTGTTAAATTGACACAGAAATGCAAGCAATAATGTACAAAATCAGGTAGGATGTTGGAATCACAGACTTACCGTCTAGAAGTGACCTCCAGCAACGGAGCTTGAGCTGTTTGGGTTCTGCTGCAGCAGCTCTGGCGGCTGAGATTCAGGCTTTTATAATGGGATTATTCACAGCTGTTCTGAAACTAGCAGGAGCATCAGAATCACCTGGAGGGTTTCTTAAGCCACGGATGGGTGGGCCACACCACCAGTTTCTGATTTGTAGGTCTGAATAAGGTCTAAGAATTTGCATTTCTAAGGAGTTCCAAGGGATGATGATACTGCTGGTCCAGGGCCACACTTCAAGATCTAGACTAAGCTCCTCTTTTTGAGATGCAGAAAGAAGCCTGCCTAGTGAGGTTAGAAATAATCTGCCCAGGAGGCACCTGGGTGGCACTGTTGCTTAAGCTTCTGACTCTTGGTTTCAGCTCAGGTCATGATCTCAGGGTCATGATCTCTGCAGGGTCATGAGATCAAGCCCCATGTCCAGCTGTGCTCAGCAAGGATTCCGCTTGAGATTCTCTCTCCCCCTGTTTCTGCCCTTCCTGCTCTTGCTTTCTCTCTCTCTCTCTCTGAAACAAATCTGAAAAAAAAAGCAAAAAACAAAAAACAGTGAGTTGCCCAGGATCACACTATCAGTTTTTGACACAGCCAGAAGTCAGTCTTTAAGCATATGGCAGTTCTATTATTTCTCCCCTCTCCCTCTTCTTCCCATCAAATTTATATACATATAATATATATCTATATGCATATTATATATATATATATATATTCATTTTTCCTTTAAAACAACAGAAAGCTTGTCCCTCACCAGAATAAGTGTGAAGAGTTAGGAAATGATTACATTGAACAATGCAGTAGGAACATGCTTCCACAATAAACTATCTCAAAGTTAAAAAAAAAAAAAAGCAAAACTTCAAATTCAATAATTTAAAAGAACAAGGGTTTATTACTCACTCAATCTGCATTACCATTAAGGGAGAGCTGGTTTTTCAAATCTGGCTCACCCATGGATCCAAGTTAAAGAAGTACTCATTTGGGAGAAATAAAAGATGGCGGAGGAGTAGGGGACCCCTTTTTCAGCTGGTCCCCTGATTCAAGCTGGATATCTACCAGACCATCCTGAACACCCACGAAATCAGCCTGAGATGCAGGAAGATACATCTGGATCTCTACAAACGAACATCTCCAGCTCTGAGTACAAAGCAGGGAGCCGTGAATCCGCGCACAGATATCAGAAGATAAAAGGAAGGGGGAGGGAACCGATGCATTCGGGCGTTGGGAAGTAGTAGCCACCAGCAATGGGGAGGTGGCCGGACTCACGGACCAGCACCCACGAGACAGCCGACTGAGACTGTGAGCCTGGGAATGCCCGGGTGACCAGACTGAAAACCAGAGCTTCAGAGCGCACACTCGAACTAGATTGAAACTGGGACCTCGGGAGTGCTCGCAAGACTAGACTGAAAACTGGCGCTCTGAAGCGCATGCGAACCACACTGAAACAGGGAGCTCGGGAGTGTGCGCAGGAACCAGGGGCGGCTGGCAGTGTTAGAAACACAAAGAACAGAGACGTGCCAGCCCTGGAAGCGAGGGCTGGGAGAGTGGCTGTGGGGCACACAACCCGGGACACTGCAGGGTTTTTAGCACCACCGACAGAAACAGAGTTAAAGTGACCAAGAGAGCTCAGTGGAGAGCAGACTGTGACCTCCCTGTTCTGAGACAGAGGCTAGGATATGGCCACTGCTGCTCTGACTCTCAGAAGAGTCACAGAAAACCGCGAGGGAAAGCCACCAGAAAACAAAAGCCCGGAAATACCAGCTCACATTGTGCCCATCCCCATTCCCCCTCACAGGGGATGGGGCGACTCTACGCAAACAGAGTTGCCTGGATACCAGCGCAGCAGGCCCCTCCCCCAGAAGGCAGGCTGAAAAATCAAGAAGCCCACATCCCTAAGATCCTTATAAAACAAGTGCACACTGCCTGGGTCCTGGTCAATAACTTGGCTCTGGGCAACCCCGCAACCTCTCCTCATCAGAATGACAAGGAGGAGAAATCCTCCCCCCCAGCAAAGAAAAGATAATGAGTCTGTAACCTCTGCCAAAGAACTGATGGATATGGATATAACCAAATTTTCAGAAATGGAGCTCAGAGTAACAATGGTCAAGATGATGTGTAGGCTTGAAAAAAATATTAATGAAAATATTAACGAGAATATAGAATCTCTAAGGGTGGAAATGAGAGTGAATCTGGCAGAAATTAAAAATGCTATGAATCAAATGCAGTCTAAACTAGACGCTCTGACGGCCAGGGTAAATGAGGTAGAAGAACAAATTAGTGAATTGGAGGATGGGATGGTAGAAGAGAAAGTTAAAACAGAAACTTGGCTCAAAAAAAAATCCAATCTCAAGAATGTAGATTAGGGGAGATTACTGACTCAATGAAACATTCCAATGTCAGAATCATTGGCATCCCTGAGGGGGTGGAGAAAGAGAGAGGTCTAGAAGAGATATTTGAACAAATTGTAGCTGAGAACTTCCCTAATCTGGAAAAGGAAATAAGCATTTATGTCCAAGAGGGAGAGAGGACCCTCCCAAGTTCAATGAAAACAGACCTACACCACATCACATCATAGTGCATTTCACAAATATTAGATCCAAGCATACAGTATTGAAAGCATACAGGGGGAAGAAAATTCTTACGTACAGAGGGAAAAATATCAGAATAACGTCAGACCTGTCTACAGACACCTGGCAGGCTAGGAAGGGTTGGTAGAGTATTTTCAAAGCTCTATTTTAGAAGAACATGCAGCCAAGTATCCTTTATCCAGCAAGGCTGTCATTCAGAATTGATGGAGAGATAAGGACCTTCCAGGATCAGCAGAAACTGAAGGAATTCATAACCACCAAGCCAGCCCTACATGAGATATTAAGGGGGGGTTCTATAAAAGTAAAAAGTGCCCAAGAGTGATACAGAACAGAAATTTACAATCTATAGAAACAAAGACTTCACAGGCAATATCACATCATTAAAATAATATCTCTCAATAACCACTCTCAATGTGAATGGCCTAAATGCTCCTATAAAACACCACAGGGTTGCAGATTGGATAAAAAGACATGACCCATCCATTTGCTATCTACAAGAGACTCATTTTGAACCTAAAGATACATCCAGACTGAAAGTGAAGAAATAGAAAAACATTTTTCATGCCAATGGAACTCAAAAGAAAGCTGGGGTAGCAATTCTCATATCAGACAGATTAGATTTTAAACCAAAGACTGTACTTAGAGACACAGAAGGACACTGTATTATTTTTAAAGGATGTATCCAACAAGTGGATATGACAATTATAAATATCTATGCCCCCAACAGGGGAGCAGCTAGATACACAAGCCAACTCTTAACCAGAATAAAGAGACATATAGATGATAATAATACGTTAATAGTAGGGGACCTCAACACTCCACTCTCATCAAAAGACAGATCACCTAAGCAGAAAATCAACAAAGAAACAAGAGCTTTGAATGACATACTGGACCAGATGGACCTCATAGATATATACAGAACACTACATCCCAGAACAACAGAATACTCACTCTTTTTGAATAAACATGGAACTTTCTCCAAGATACACCATATACTGGGTGACAAAACAGGTCTCAACCGATACCAAAAGACTGAGATTATTCCCTGCATATTCTCAGACCACAATGCTTTGAAATTGGAACTCAATCACCAGGAAAAATTTGGAAGAAACTCAAACACTTGGAAACTAAGAACCATCCTGCTCAAGAATGATTGGGTAAGCCAGGAAATTAAAAGTCAGTTTAAACAATTTATGGAGACCAACGAGAATGAAAACACATCAGTCCAAAACCTATGGGACCATGCAAAGGTGGTCCTAAGGGGAAAATACATAGCCATCCAAGCCTCACTCAAAAGAATAGAAAAATCTAAAATGCAGTTTTTATATTCTCACCTCAAGAAGCTGGAGCTGGAACAGAAGAACAGGCCTAACCCATGCACGAGAAGGCAGGTGATCAAGATTAGAGCAGAGATCAATGAATTAGAAACCAGGAGCACAGTAGAACAGATCAACAGAACTAGAAGCTGGTTCTTTGAAAGAATAAATAAGATCGATAAGCCACTGGCCAGACTTATTCAAAAGAATAGAGAAAGAACCCAAATTAATAAAATTATGAATGAAAGAGGAGAGATCACAACCTACACCAGTGAAATAGGAAGGATCATTAGATACTTTTATCAACAGCTTTATGCCAATAAATTAAAGAACCTGGAAGAAATGGATGCCTTCCTGGAAACCTATAAACTACCAAGACTGAAACAGGAAGAAATTGATTATTTAAACAGACTGATTAATTATGAAGAGATTGAAGCAGTGATCAAAAACCTCCCCCAAAACAAGAAGAGTCCAGGGCCTGACAGATTCCCAAGGGAATTCTACCAAACATTCAAAGAAGAAATAATACCTATTCTCCTGAAGCTGTTTCTAAAAATAGAAACAGAAGGAAAACTACCAAACTCATTCTATGAGGCCAGTATTACCTTGATCCCCAAACCAGGCAAAGACCCCATCAAAAAGGAGACTTGCAGACCGATTTCCCTGATGAATATGGATGCCAAAATTCTCAACAAGATCCTAGCTAATAGGATCCAACAGTACATTAAAAGGATTATCCATCAAGACCAAGTGGGATTCATCCCTGGGATGCAAGGGTGGTTCAACATTCACAAATCAATCAGTGTGATAGGTCTTACCAACAAGAAAAGAGTCAAGAACCATATGATCCTCTCAATAGATGCAGAAAAAGCATTTGACAAAATACAGCATCCTTTCCTGATTAAAACCCTTCAGAGTGTAGGAATAGAGGGTACATTCCTCAATTTCATAAAAACCATCTACAAAAAGCCTATAGCGAATATCATTCTCAACAGGGAAAAGCTGAAAGCCTTTCCCTTAAGATCAGGAACACGACAAGGATGCCCACTCTCACCATTATTATTCAACATAGTACTAGGAGTTCTTGCAGCAGCAATCAGACAACAAAAAGGAATAATAGGTACCCAAATCGGCAAAGAAGTCAAACTGTCTCTCTTCACAGATGACATGATACTCTATATGGAAAACCCAAAAGACGCCACCCCCAAACTACTAGAACTTATAGAGCAATTCAGTAATGTGGCGGGATACAAAATCAATGCTCAGAAATCAGTTGCATTTCTATACATGAACAATGAGACTGAAGAAAGACAAATTAGGGAATCCATTCCATTTACAATAGCACCAAAAATCATACGTTATCTCGGAATTAACTTAACCAGAGATGTAAAGGATCTATATTCTAGAAACTACAATCACTCTTAAAAGACATTGAAGAAGACAGAAAAAGATGGAAAAATAGTCCATGCTCATGGATCGGAAGAATAAATATAATTAAAATGTCTATGCTACCCAGAGCAATCTACACTTCCAATGCCATCCCGATCAAAATCCCAATGACATTTTTCAAAGGACTGGAACAAACAGCCCTTAAATTTGTGTAGAACCAGAAAAGGCCCGAATCACTAAGGAATTGTTGAAAAGGAAAACAAAGCTGGGGGCATCACGTTGCTGGATTTCAAGCTATACTACAAAGCTGTGATCCCAAAGACAGCATGGTACTGGCACAAAAACAGACACATAGACCAATGGAACGAAAAGAGAACCCAGAAATGGACCCTCGGCTCTCTGGGCAACTAATCTTTGACAAAGCAGGAAAAAACATCCAGTGGAAAAAAGACAGTCTCTTCAATAAATGGTGCTGGGAAAATTGGATAGCTATATGCAAAAGAATGAAACTTGACCACTGTCTCACACCATAGACAAAGATAAACTCCAAAAGGATGAACGACCTCAATGTGAGACAGGAATCCATCAAAATCCTAGAGGAGAACATAGGC
>NW_024426552.1:34425775-34429368 GCF_017311325.1 Ursus maritimus
TCCCTGATGAATATGGATGCCAAAATTCTCAACAAGATCCTAGCTAATAGGATCCAACAGTACATTAAAAGGATTATCCATCAAGACCAAGTGGGATTCATCCCTGGGATGCAAGGGTGGTTCAACATTCACAAATCAATCAGTGTGATAGGTCTTACCAACAAGAAAAGAGTCAAGAACCATATGATCCTCTCAATAGATGCAGAAAAAGCATTTGACAAAATACAGCATCCTTTCCTGATTAAAACCCTTCAGAGTGTAGGAATAGAGGGTACATTCCTCAATTTCATAAAAACCATCTACAAAAAGCCTATAGCGAATATCATTCTCAACAGGGAAAAGCTGAAAGCCTTTCCCTTAAGATCAGGAACACGACAAGGATGCCCACTCTCACCATTATTATTCAACATAGTACTAGGAGTTCTTGCAGCAGCAATCAGACAACAAAAAGGAATAATAGGTACCCAAATCGGCAAAGAAGTCAAACTGTCTCTCTTCACAGATGACATGATACTCTATATGGAAAACCCAAAAGACGCCACCCCCAAACTACTAGAACTTATAGAGCAATTCAGTAATGTGGCGGGATACAAAATCAATGCTCAGAAATCAGTTGCATTTCTATACATGAACAATGAGACTGAAGAAAGACAAATTAGGGAATCCATTCCATTTACAATAGCACCAAAAATCATACGTTATCTCGGAATTAACTTAACCAGAGATGTAAAGGATCTATATTCTAGAAACTACAATCACTCTTAAAAGACATTGAAGAAGACAGAAAAAGATGGAAAAATAGTCCATGCTCATGGATCGGAAGAATAAATATAATTAAAATGTCTATGCTACCCAGAGCAATCTACACTTCCAATGCCATCCCGATCAAAATCCCAATGACATTTTTCAAAGGACTGGAACAAACAGCCCTTAAATTTGTGTAGAACCAGAAAAGGCCCGAATCACTAAGGAATTGTTGAAAAGGAAAACAAAGCTGGGGGCATCACGTTGCTGGATTTCAAGCTATACTACAAAGCTGTGATCCCAAAGACAGCATGGTACTGGCACAAAAACAGACACATAGACCAATGGAACGAAAAGAGAACCCAGAAATGGACCCTCGGCTCTCTGGGCAACTAATCTTTGACAAAGCAGGAAAAAACATCCAGTGGAAAAAAGACAGTCTCTTCAATAAATGGTGCTGGGAAAATTGGATAGCTATATGCAAAAGAATGAAACTTGACCACTGTCTCACACCATAGACAAAGATAAACTCCAAAAGGATGAACGACCTCAATGTGAGACAGGAATCCATCAAAATCCTAGAGGAGAACATAGGCTGCAACCTCTTTGACATTGGCCAAAGCAACCTTTTTCATGACACATCTCCAAAGGCAAGAGAAACAAAATAAAAAATGCACTTGTGGGACTTCATCAAGATAAAAAGCTTCTGCACAGCCAAGGAAACCGTCAAAAAAACTAAGAGGCAGCCCAGAGAATGGGAGAAGATTTTTGCAAATGACACTACAGATAAAGACTGGTATCCAAGATCTACAAAGCACTTCTCAAACTCAATACATGAGAAACAAATAATCAAATCAAAAAATGGGCAGAAGATATGAACAGACACTTTTCCAATGAAGACATACAAATGGCTAACAGACATATGGAAAAATGTTCAAAATCATTAGCCATCAGGGAAATTCAAATCAAAACCACATTGAGATACCACCTTACACCAGTTAGAATGGCAAAAATTGACAAGGCAGTAAACAACAAATGTTGGAGAGGATGTGGAGAAAGGGGATCCCTCTTACACTGTTGGTGGGAATGCAAGTTGGTACAGCCACTTTGGAAAACAGTGTGGAGGTCCCTTAAAAGTTAAAAATTGAGCTACCCTATGATCCAGCATTTGCACAACTGGGTATTTACCCCAAATATACAGACATAGTGAAGAGAAGGAGCACATGCACCCCAATGTTCCTAGCAGCATTGTCCACAATAGCTAAATTGTGGAAGGAGCCGAGATGCCCTTCAACAGATGACTGGATTAAGATGTGGTCCATACGTAGTGAAGAGAAGGGCCATATGCACCCCAATGTTCATAGCAGCAATGTCCACAATAGCTAAATCGTGGAAGGAGCCGAGATGCCCTGCAACAGATGACTGGATTAAGAAGTTGTGGTCCATATATACAATGGAATATTACTCAGCAATCAGAAAGAACGAGTTCTCAACATTTGCTACAACATGGACGGCACTGGAGGAGATAATGCTTAGTGAAATAAGTCAAGCAGAGAAAGACAACTATCATATGATTTCTCTCATCTATGGAACATAAGAACTAGAATGATCAGTAGGGGAAGAAAGGGATAAAGAAAGGGGGGGTAATCAGAAGGGGGAATGAAACATGAGAGACTATGGACTATGAGAAACAAACTGAGGGCTACAGAGGGGAGAGGGGTGGGGGAATGGGATAGACTGGTGATGGGTAGTAAGGAGGGCACATATTGCATGGTGCACTGGGTGTTATACACAACTAATGAATCATCGAGCCTTACATCGAAAACCGGGGATGTACTGTATGGTGACTAACATAATATAATAAAAAATCATTATTAAAAAAAAAAAAAAGATGTGGTCCATATATACAATGGAATATTACTCAGCCATCGGAAAGAACAATACCCAGCATTTGCAGCAACATGGATGGGACTGGAGGAGATTATGCTAAGTGAAATAAGTCAAGCAGAGAAAGACAATTATCATATGGTTTCTCTCATCTATGGAACATAAGAACTAGGAAGATCGGTAGGAGAAGGAAGGGAGGAATGAAGGAGGGGTAAACAGAAGGGGGAATGAACCATGAGAGACTGTGGACTCTGGGAAACAAACTGAGGGCTTCAGAGGGAAGGGGAGTGGGGGATTGCTATAGGCCGGTGATGGGTATTAAGGAGGGCACATATTGCATGGTGCACTGGGTGTTATACACAAATAATGAATTATGGAACATTACATCAAAACTAAGGATATACTGTATGGTGCCTAACATAACACAATAAAAAATTAATATAAAAAAAGTAGTCATCATTTGGATTATTGTTCGTTATGGAGAGAAGGAATGATATAAAAATGCCCAGTGGCTCTTAGTATTTCCATATGCAAATGGTGTATTTCACCTCCACTCATTTTGTTATCTAGAGAAAGTCACTCAACCACACCTAAAATGTGGCATCTTTTATGCTTCATCTCAAAACCTCTCAGCCCTCCTTTTGGCTTTGACTTTTGTTGTATGTAAACAATATATGTATAGCCTTTCAGCACCATGGCTTAGGGACAGGGTGCATATCTTTTCTCCTGCATAAAGGTTTCCCATCCAGCCATTGAAAGGCATTTGTAAGGGTGCTCACTCAGCCATCCTGGGATGTGCAAAACCCCCTGCCTATGAAAGGATAATATCCTCAGATCAGTCTTAGAAATATAGGGGATGAAAATAACCCCCTTTCCTTCTTTCTAGGGAGTTAGTTTCATATTTGATTCCACATGATAAGATGATCAAATTATTAAAAACAAGAAGCCAGAAGGGCACATGG